>NC_092171.1:37925949-38050949 GCF_045791955.1 Oncorhynchus clarkii lewisi | reverse complement strand
TTCATTTGTGTGGCTCCCCATTGGCCCAGGCAGCCTTGGTTCATGGAGATTGTTTGCCTCCCATTGCTCAGGGACCTATTGTTCCAGGTGAATGGGCAGGCTTGGCATGCGAGACCGGTGATTTACCTCTGAATGTCATATTGCTGACATTCAGTCTACAAGGGCGCCCTCCGTGAGAGGGCTGTATGAGTATGAGTAGCAAGTGTTTGAGCTCTGGTGTTAAGATGAAGGGCTGGTTCCTTTTGAGTGCTCGGTGAGGGCTTATGTTCCTACGGGAGCTTTTCAAGGATTCTCAAGTTAAAAGTGTACATGGCCACTATCTCAGCCTGTCATATGTGTAAGGCTCCGGGTGTCGTGGGTGTGGAGTCAAATGCAGGAGACAGAGAGTTCAATGCTGTGCGTCTTTTAATAGCACCAACGCACCACAGGGTGCTCACAAAAGTTACGTTCCCAATCACAGGGAATCAAAATGTACAATGGAAAAACTCACGACCAGGCACTAACACGTACCTCTTACAACAGAGCCGAAGGTTACATTGAAATAATCCCGCACAACAACCAGGCGGGCCGGCTGTCTAATAAAGACAAACTAATTAAACATAAACAGGTGCTACCACTAAACATACAAGGAGGGGGAGGAAAGACAATCAGTGGCAGCTAATAGGCCGGTGACGACGACCGCCGAGCGCCACCCGCCCGGGAAGGGGAAACACCCTCGGTCGGACTCGTAACAATATGGGATTTGACGGAGCCTCACAGGGGGCCCACCCCCTGGTGATGTGGTTCCTGAAAGGTGTATGTCGTCTCAGACCGGTCTCTAAACCTATTGCGCCCACATGGGACTTAGCACTGGCTTTGTAGTCACTGTGTGTGTTCTGCTTTGAGCATCTCGAGTCGGTGGATCCGAAGACCCTCTCCTACAAGACCTCCCTGCTCATTGCTTAGGCCTCGGCTAAACGTGTTGGGAACCTCCACATGTTATCCGTACACCCTTCCTATACTCAGATCGCCCCGGGTTAATCTAAGGGGATGTTACGTCTAAATGCATCCTTCGCCCTGGAAGTTATGTCCTAAAGATCCTTATATATTTTGACCTTTTGTCAGCCATTTC
This sequence comes from Oncorhynchus clarkii lewisi, assembly GCF_045791955.1. NCBI lineage: Eukaryota > Metazoa > Chordata > Actinopteri > Salmoniformes > Salmonidae > Oncorhynchus > Oncorhynchus clarkii. The sequence continues at coordinate 38,049,838 of NC_092171.1, read as the reverse complement.
CTTCAGTCACCATGCATATCTCTGTGTCAGTGAAGGGCTTGGTGTGTTAGGTTAAAACCAAGGCTCTAATTGAGGGGTTATGTGAGGGTATTGTGGCTTGTTAAAGAAAATGGCTGAAAGCATAAGCCAGCCCCTTGTTTCACATCACTACAGACCCTGGTTCTAGTCAAGGCTGTTTCATAACCGACAGTGATTGGGAGTCCCATAGGGCGACGTACAATAGGCCCAGAATCGTCCGGGGTAGGATTTGGCCAGGGTAGGCCGTCATTGTAATTCCATCTGATGTGCCCTCAACCGGCCATTGCCGGACGTCGGTGAAGACGCTTCTGCTAGCCCCTTCCTGCTAACTTTATGAACGCTGTGTCTCCCACTTGCTAGCACAGTAATGATTACCCAACGTCTTCCCTGTTTCATCTATTGTTGTTCACTGGACCTTATGATCACTTGGCTACATAGTTGATGCCTGCTGGACTGTTAATTTATCACGGTACTCCATTTTGTTTATTATGCAGGCCTTTCTAAACGACCTGGACCGGCTATCCTGGTAGGATATTGACTTCATCCCGTCAGTAGAGGATGATTGGTTGTTCTTTAAAATACATTTCCTCACTATCTTCAATAAGCATGCCCAATTCAAAAAATGTAGAACTAAGAACAGATATAGCCCTTGGTTCACTCCAGCCAGACCTGACTGCCCTCGACCAACACAAAAACATCCCGTGGCGTATTGCACTAGCATCGAATAGTCCTTGCGGTATGCAACTTTTCAGGGAAGTCAGGATACACACAGTCAGTTTGGAATAGCACAGGCAAGCATTTTAAAGCAAAAATGTCCATCCTGTAGCTCTAACTCCAAAAGGTTTTGGGACACTGTAAAGTCCATGGAGAATAAGAGCACCTCCTCTGGACTCGTACAAATCAAGACCCTCTCTTTCTAAAATTATCCACCGCCATTGTTGCATGCCCTATTACTAGTCTGTTAAACCTCTCTTTTGTATCGTCCAAGATTCCTAAATATTGGAAAGCTCTTCAAAGAGGGTGACACCCTAGACCTAAACTGTTACAGACCTATATCCATCCTGCCCTGCCCTTCTAAAGACTTTGAAAGCCAAGTCAACAAACAATTCACTGACCATTTCGAATCCCACCGTAACTTCTCCGTTGTGCAACCCGGTTTCTGAACTGGTCACAGGTTCACCTCAAACACTCAAAAAGCTAAACGATATCATAACCGCCATCGATAAAAGACAGTGTTGTGCAGTTGTCTTCATCGACCTTGCCAAGGCTTTCGACTGTCAATCACCATATTCTTATTGGCAGGCTCAACAGCCTTGGTTTCTCAAATGACTGCCTCGCCTGGTTCACCAACTGCTTCTCAGATAGAGTTCAGCGTGTCAAATCGGAGGGCCTGTTATTCGGACCTCTGGCAGTCTCTATGGAGTACCACAGGGTTCAATTCTCGGGCCAACTCTTTTCTCTGTATATATCAATGATGTCGCTCTTGCTACGGGTGATTCCTTGATCCACCTCTACGCACCATTCTGTATACATCTGGCCCTTCGTTGGACATTATGTTAACAAAACTCCAAACGTGCTTCAATGCCATACAATACTCCTTCCGTGGCCTCCAACTGGACGGTTCTGACTAAGAATATGTGGACAACTACAAATACCTAGGTGTCTGTCTAAACGTTCCTTCCAGACTCATATTTAGCATGTCCAATCCAAAATTAAATCTAGAATCGGCATCCTTTTACAACAAAGGCTCATTCACTCACGCTGCCAAACATACTCTCGTAAAACTGACTATCCTACCGATTCTCGACTTTGGCGATGTCAATTACAAAATAGCCTCCAAAACTCTACTCAGCAAACTGGATGCAGTCTATCACAATGCCATCCGTTTTGTCACAAAAGCCACATATACCACCCACCACTGCGACCTGTATGCTCTCTTTGGCAGGCCCTCGCAACATATTCATCGCCAGACCACTGGCTCGAGGTCATCTAGAAGTCTTTGCTAGGTAAAGCTCCGCCTTTTCTCAGCTCACTGGTCACCATGACCACACCCACCCGTACCACGCGCTCCAGCAGGCACAGTTGAAGTCGGAATTTAACATAAACCTTAGCCAAACACATTTAAACTCAGTTTGAACCATTCCTGACATTTAATCCTAGTAAAACTTCCCTGTCTTAGGTCAGTTAGGAACACCAATTTATTTAAGAATTTGAAATGTCAGAATAATAGTAGAGAGAATGATTTATTTCAGCTTTTTTTTCTTTCATCACATTCCTAGTGGGTCAGAAGTTTACATACACTCAATTCGTATTTGGTAGCATTGAATTTAAATTGTTTAATAACTTGGGTTAAACGTTTTGGCAGGCCTTCCACAACCTTCCCACAATAAGTTGTGTGAATTTTGGCCCATTCCTCCTGACAGAGCTGGTGTAACTGATTCCTGTATGGAGGAAAAAAAGCACACGCTTTTTCAGTTCTGCCCATAAATGCTCTATAGGATTCAGGTCAGGGCTTTGTGGTGGCCACTCCAATACCTTGATTGAGTTGTCCTTAAGCCATTTTGCCACAACTTTGGAAGTATGCTTGGGGTCATTGTTCATTTGGAAGACACATTTGCAACCAAGCTTTAACTTCCTGACTGATGTCTTGAGATTTTGCTTCAAGATATCCACATGATTTTATGTCCTCATGATGCCATCTATTTTGTGAAGTGCACCAGTCCCTCCTGCAGCAAAGCACCGCCACAACGTTATACTGCCAGCCCCGTACTTCACAGTTGGGATGGTGTTCTTCGGCTTGCAAGCCTCCTCCTTTTTTCCTCCAAACATAACGATGGTCATTATGAACAAATAGTTATATTATTGTTTCATCAGACCAGAGGACATTTTTACAAAACGTACTATCTTTGTCCCCATGTGCAGTTGCAATCTGTGGTCTGGCTTTTTTATGGCGGTTTTGGAGCAGTGGCTTCTTCCTTGCTGAGCGGCCTTTCAGGTTATGTCGATATAGGACTCTTTTTACTGTGGACATAGATATTTTTGTACCTGTTTCCTCCAGCATCTTCACAAGGTCCTTTGCTGTTGTTCTGGGATTGATTTGCTCTTTTCACACCAAAGTACATTAATCTCTAGGAGACCTGAGTGGTATGACGGCTGGATGGTCCCATGGTGTTTATACTTGAATTCTATTGTTCGTACAGATGAGCGTGTTACCTTCAGATTTTTGGAAATTGCTCCCAAGGATGAACCAGACTTGTGGAGGTCTACAATGATTTTTCTGAGGACTTGGCTGATTTCTTTTGATTTTCCCATGATGTCAAGCGAAGAGGTACTGAGTTTGAGGATAGTCCTTGAAATACATCCGCAGGTACACCTCCAATTGACTCAAACGATGACAATTAGCCTATCAGAAGCTTCTAAGGCCTCCATATAATTTCTGTAATTTTCCAAGCTGTTTAAAGGCACAGTCAACTTTGAGTATGTAAACTTCTGACCCACCGGAATTGTGATACAGTGAAAGTGAAATAATATGTCTGTAAACAATTGTTGGAATAATTACTTGTGTCATGCACGAAGTAGATGTCCGGACATACTTCCCAAAACTATAGCTTGTTAACAAGAAATATGTGGAATGGTTGAAAAACGAGTTCTAATGACTTCAACCTAAGTATATGTAAACTTCCGATTTGCCTAGACTGCTATGTTAATTCTCCTAATCAACTGTATAAATCCTACTAGCCTGCTATGTTAATTCTCCTAATCAACTGTATAAATCCTACTAGCCTGCTATGTTAATTCTCCTAATCAATTGTATAGATCCTACTAGCCTGCTATGTTAATTCTCCTAATCAACTGTATAAATCCGACTAGCCTGCTATGTTAATTATACTAATCAAATGTATAAATCCTACTAGCCTGCTATGTTAATTATACCAATTCAACTGTATAAATCTTACTAGCTTGCTATGTTAATTCTCCTAATCAACCGTATAAATCCTACTAGCCTGCTATGTTAATTATCCTAATCAACTGTATAAATCCTACTAGCCTGCTATGTTAATTATACTAATCAACTGTATAAATCCTACTAGCCTGCTATGTTAATTATCCTAATCAACTGTATGAATCCTACTAGCCTGCTATGTTAATTATACTAATCAACTGTATAAATCCTACTAGCCTGCTATGTTAATTATACTAATCTACTGTATAAATCCTACTAGCCTGCTATGTTAATTATCCTAATCAACTGTATAACTCCTACCAGCCTGCTATGTTAATTATCCTAATCAACTGTATAAATCCTACTAGCCTGCTATGTTAATTATCCTAATCAACTGTATAAATCCTACTAGCCTGCTATGTTAATTATCCTAATCAACTGTATAAATCTTACTAGCTTGCTATGTTAATTATCCTAATCAACTGTATAAATCCTACTAGCCTGCTATGTTAATTATCCTAATCAACTGTATAAATCCTACTAGCCTCCGTGAAGACCTCTGGTATAGGCTATGGATAATTTCATTGGGACCACACTAGGGACACTTAATATTGTGTGGCCAGCAGAGAATCAGGGATGAGGCACACATCGAGAAATAATAAGCAACAAATTATCAAACATAGAGACAGGTAGACAGGTAGATAGGACATTTAATTGATTACAAATGACATGATCCTCCCCTGGACTATATCAATAATTACTAAGCCTTCTCCCCAACTCAAATTGAAAAATCATGACCCCGAACTGTGCTGTCTGTGTAAACGCAACCTGTGATATGTGGTTGTCTCACCTAGCTACCTTCAGATGAATGCACTAACTGTAAGTCGATCTAGTTAAGAGTGTCTGATAAATTACTAAAATATAATGTCAAATGTCAAAGGGGTAGGATTAAGGCAGAGTCTAGATGGAAACTATTGAAGTGCTGCCACAAGTATTTTGCATGGGTGGATTTCCTAACGGACTAAACACTTGTAAACATGTGGATAATCCATCTGAATATACTCTACAGACCATCTACTGACAGTAACATGTCAACTGCATGTCTGTTGATTTTCAACAAGGAAGTGTCTGTAGTCCGTCTACAGATGTTCAAGTACACTATCAGCAGCATTTCAACAGCATGTCTGTTGATTTTCAACAAGAAAGTGTCTGTAGTCCGTCTACAGATGTTCAAGTACACTATCAGCAGCATTTCAACAGCATGTCTTTGGCATTTCAGTAGGATCTCAACAGAACAGTGCCGTGCAGAAGTATTCATCCCCCTTGGCGCTTCTCCTATTTTGTTGCATTACAACCTGCAAACATAAACAAAATAGTCCAAATTGGTGAAGTGAAATGAAAAAATAAAAAAATAACAAAAAATGTAACAATTAAAACGGAAAAGTGGTGCGTGCATATTGTATTCGCCCCCTTTGCAACGAAGCCCCTAAATAAGATCTGGTGCAACCAATTACCTTCAGAAGTCACATAATTAGTTAAATAAAGTCCACCTGTGTGCAATCTAAGTGCCACATAATCTCAGTATATATAAACCTGTTCTGAAAGGCCCCAGAGTCTGCAACACCACTATGCAAGCGGCACCACCAAGCAAGCACGCAACAATATGAAGACCAAGGAGCTCTCCAGACACGACAAAGTTGTGGAGAAGTACAGATCAGAGTTGGGTTATAAAACAATATCCACACTTTGAACATCCCACAGAGCACCACTAAATCCGTTATAAAAAAATGGAAAGAATATGGCACCACAACAAACCTGCCAAGAGAGGGCCACCCACCAAAACTCACAGACCAGGCAAAGAGGGCATTAATCAGAGGCAACAAAGAGACCAAAGATAACCCTGAAAGAGCTGCAAAGCTCTACAGCGGAGATTGGAGTATCTGTCCATAGGACCACTTTAAGCTGTACACTCCACAGAGCTGGGCTTTATGGCCAGAAAAAGGCCAGAAAAAAGCCATTCCTTAAAGACAAAAATAAGCGAACACATTTGGTGTTCGTAAAAAAACGCATGTGGGAGACTCCCCAAACATATGGAAGAAGGTACTCTGGTCAGATGAGACTAAAATGTAGCTTTTCTGGCATTCAAGGAAAACGCTATGTCTGGCACAAACCCAACTCCGCTCATCACCCCGAGAACACCATGCCCACATTGAAGTATGGTGGTGGCAGCATCATGCTGTGGGGATGCTTTAGTTTAGGTATGCACTATCAAGTTTTAGTTTTCTTATCTTATTTCTTGTTTCTTTCACAATAAAGTGGTAGGCATGTTGTGTAAATCAAATCATAGAAACCCCCCAAAAATCTATTTTAACTCCAGGTTGTAAGGCAACAAAATAGGAAGAATGCCAAGAGGGTGATTACTTTCACAAGCCACTATATCCTCATAAAGTGTTACCGTATGCCAACACATTAGGAAAAGAGACACTGACAAAACAAAAAAAACTAAATATAAAAAGGAAATTCCTCTCCTGAGAGCCAATCAAATGCGAGCACGGAATGCCACCGTTTACATTCAAATTCAAAATCCAAATGTGAAGCTTTCCAGATTTCCAGTAGTCATTTGAACAAGACAGGATTTTGGAAGGATGGCAACGTGAAACTATTTTTAGGAAGACATATAGGAATATATTTACTGAAGTATAGGGGAAAAAGCTTGCCTGGATATAGAACAAATAGGTTCTGAGTTTATCCTGGGAGAGAAGGGCCTGATAAAACACCTGCTTCATTATTTATACTTGACTGGAGATCAGCTGCTATTTCTCCGGAATACTGACACACATGACTGTCTGAGGTTTCTTGTGTGTGTGTGGAAGTGTATGTGTTTGCGCGTGTGTGCGTGCGTGCGTGCGTGCGTGTATGCTCCCTGTGCTGTGCTGTCCTGTGTACAGTTGTGGCCAAAGGTTTTGAGAATGACACAAATATTAATTTTAACAAAGTCTGCTGCCTCAGTTTGTATGATGGCAATTTGCATATACTCCAGAATGTTATGAAGAGTGATCAGATGAATTGCAATTAATTGCAAAGTCCATCTTTGCCATGCAAATTTAACTGAATCTCCCAAAAACATTTCCACTGCATTTCAGCCCTGCCACCAAAGGACCAGCTGACATAATGTCAGTGATTCTCTCGTTAACACAGGTGTGAGTGTTGTAGAGGACAAGGCTGGAGATAACTCTGTCATGCTGATTGAGTTTGAATAACAGACTGGAAGCTTCAAAATGAGGGTGGTGCTTGGAAACATTGTTCTTCATGTGTCAACCATGGTTACCTGCAAGGAAACACGTGCAGTCATCATTGCTTTGCACAAAGAGGGCTTCACAGGGAAGGATATTGCTGCCAGTAAGATTGCACCTAAATCAACCATTTATCGGACAATCAAGAACTTCAAGAAGATTGGTTCAATTGTGGTGAAGAAGGCTTCAGGGTGCCCAAGAAAGTCCAGCAAGCGCCAAGACAGTCTCCTAAAGTTGATTCAGCTGCCGGACCGGACACCACCAGTACAGAGCTTGCTCAGTAATGGCAACAGGCAGGTGTGAGTGCATCTGCACGCACAGTGAGGCGAAGACTTATGGAGGATGGCCTGGTGTCAATGAGGGCAGCAAAGAAGCCACTTCTCTCCAGGAAAAACATCAGCGACAGACTGGTATTCTGCAAAAGGTACAGGGAATGGACTGCTGAGGACTGGGGTAAAGTCATTGTCTCTGATGAATCCCCTTTCCGATTGTTTGGGGCATCTGGAAAAAGCTTGTCCGGAGAAGACAAGGTGAGCACTACCATCAGTCCTTTATCGTGCCAACAGTAAATCATCTTAAGACCATTCATGTGTGGGGTTGTTTCTCAGCCAAGGGAGTGGGCTCACTCACAATTTTGCCTAAGAACACAGCCATTAATAAAGAATGGTACCATCCTCCGAGAGCAACTTCTCCCAAACATCCAGGAACAGTTTGGCGACGAACAGTGCCTTTTCCAGTATGATGGAGCACCTTGCCATAAGGCAAAAGTGATAACTAACTGGTTTGGGGAACACAGCATTGATATTTTGGGTCCATGGCCAGGAAACTCCCCAGACCTTAATTCCATTGAGACCTTGTGGTCTATCCTCAAGAGGCGTGTGGACAAACAAAAACCCACAAATTCTGACAAACTCCAAGTATTGATTATGCAAGAATGGGCTGCCATCAGTCAGGATGTGGCCTAGAAGTTAATTGACAGCATGCCAGGGAAGATTGCAGAGGTCTTGAAAAAGAAGGGTCAACACTGCAAATATTGACTCTTTGCATCAACTTCATGTAATTGTCAATAAAAGCCTTTGACACTTATGAAATGCTTGCAATTATACTTCAGTATTCCATAGTAACATCTGACAAAAAATATCTAAAGACACTGAAGCAGAAAACTTTATGGAAATAAATATTTGTGTCATTCTCAAAACTTTTGGCCACGACTGCACATACTGACCCCGCAACACACCACGCCTCTTGTAAATCCAGCCCTCACGGTGTTATCCTAACCCTCTTGCCTTGAAACATGTGAACCGCCTGATTAAAGACACCTGTCAGAACCCGGAATCTCCTCCCCGGAAGACACTATTGGTCAATAACATTCCCCAAGGACCAACCTATCAGCTTTCTACAACCTCTAGTAGGTCAGTTTGCTTAGTGAGTCATCAAATGAGAGTGACATTCATTAATTCATTGGCAGACACATTAAAAATGATCTTTGTTCAACATAATGTTGTTGGCTTATTCTGTTGCTCCTCGAGGTACAGGATGTGAATATGAATTGGATTACACCGTAATTAATGTAGACGGCAGGAATATCAGCTGGAATTACAGAGAAGACTGTATTCGCCTTCTCCCCGGAAAATCTATAGAATATATCATTGAAAAGTTAATCGGACATGGTATCATGAGCATCGCAATTGACCCACAGTTGTTGATTAAAGTTTGCTTATTAGCAATGATTAACAACAGTTTAGCTAAACATCTAAACAGTTTAATAGAAAAACTATTCTATTTTCCACCAGTTTAAGCCAGAATCCTAATTTAAAATCCATGTGTAATGCTTGTCGTAGGAAGTTTTGACTTTTTGGAATACAGGTCAAGATTACAGAAAATGTAATCAAGTACAAAATGTATATTAAGGCCTGTAGGCCTAATGACATGAATGTATGATTTAATGAGACCACCCATATGTAAAATGTATGTACTGTATGTGTTACTGTAAGTGGCTTTTGATCAAATGTTATTACGTATGTTATGTGTTTTCCTCCTACCAGTTACTGCTGATAACTTAACTCAGCAAAAAAAGAAACTTCCCTTTTTCAGGACCCTGTCAGTCAAAGATAATTAATAAAAATCTAAATAACTTCACAGATCTTCATTGTAAACAGTTTAAACACGGTTTCCCATGCTTGTTCAATGAACCATAAACCAATCGTTAAGACACTAACAGCTTACGGACGGTAGGCAGGTAAGGTCACAGTTATGAAAACTTAGGACACTAAAGAGGCCATTCTACTGTCTCTGAAAAACACCAAAAGAAAGATGCCCAGGGTCCCTGCTCATCTGCGTGAACATGCCTTAGTCATGGTGCAAGGAGGCATGAGGACTGTAGATGTGGCCAGGGCAATACATTGCAATGTCCATACTGTGAGAAGCCTAAGACAGCGCTACATGGAGACAGGACGGACAGCTGATTGTCCTCGCAGTGGCGACCACTTGTAACAACAACTGCACAGGATTGGTACATCCGAACATCACACCTGCGGGACAGGTACAGGATGGCAACAACAACTGCCCAAGTTACACCAGGAACGCACAATCAGTGCTCAGACTGTCCGCAATAGGCTGAGAGAGGCTGGACTGAGGGCTTGTAGGCCTGTTTAAAGGCAGGTCCTCATCAGACATCAATGGCAACAACGTCACCTATGGGCACAAACCCACCGTCACTAGACCAGACAGGTCTGGCAAAAAGTTATCTTCGCTGACGAGTCGTCGTTTTGTCTCACCAGGGTGATGGTTGGATTCATGTTTATCATCTAAGAAATGAGCGTTACACCGAGGCCTGTACTCTGGAACGGAATCGATGTGGAGGTGGAAGGTCCGTCATGGTTTGAGGCGGTGTGTCACCACATCATCAGACTGAGCTTGTTGTCATTGCAGTTAATATCAACACTGTACATGTGGTACCCTTCCTGCAGGTTCATCCTGACATGACCCTCCAGCATGACAATGCCAACAGCCATACTGCTCGTTCTGTGCGTGATATCCTGCAAAACAGGAATGTCAGAGTTCTGCCATGGTCAGCGAAGAGCCCGGATCTCAATCCCATTGAGCACATCTGGGACCTGTTGGATCGGAGGGTGAGGGCTAGGGCCATTCCCCCCAGAAATGTTTGGGAACTTGCAGGTGTCTTGGTGGAAGAGTGGGGTAACATCTCACAGCAAAAAATGGCGAATCAGGTGCAGTCCATGAGGAGTAGATACACTGCAGTACTTAATGCAGCTGGTGGCCACACCAGATACTGACTGTTACTTTTGATTTTGACCCCCTCTTTGTTCAGGGACACATTATTCAATTTCTGTTAGTCACATGTTTGTGGAACTTGTTCGGTTTATGCCTCAGTTGTTGAATCTTGTTATGTTCATACAAATATTTACACATGTTAAGTTTGCTGAAAATGAACACAGTTGACAGTGAAAGGACATTTATTTTTTTGATGAGTTTACTTTACTTTACTTTGTGGTCTCACCTAGCTATCTTAAGATGAATGCACTAATTGTAAATCACTCTGGGTATATTATTTTTTTTTTAAATTTTTTTAATAATATTATAAAAAAATTATCTCCCATATTATCTCCCATATTATGATTAGTTGCAGGTCTCTGTCTGACACTGTAACATGTTTAGCATGAATTTGTTTGTCCTATCTTTGTAAGACCTCCTTGGCAAGATAGCACAGATTCATGTTTACAGCTGTTTGAACGGCAGCCTCTCACAGGACCGTTTGGTCTTCATTTTTATTTCTATTCAGCCAGGCAGGTTTGGAAGTTTCGCAGTCAGAGCTGCATCGCTCCGCTTGAATTATTAATTAAATACATAAAATATATACATTAGGATTCCATTCAATCTTGACTTGACTTGAATTCCAAAAGCCAGAATTCCAACGTGATTTCGAGTGAACTGCCAAAGGTATGAAAACAGCATGGCATAGAGCTCCATATGAAATGATGCTACCAATGCATCATGAATACACAGAGACATACAGATAACTGATAAATCAAGGGAACACCAACATAACGTGTCTTAATAGGTCGTTGGGCCATCAGGAGCCAGAACGTCTTCAATGAACCCTGGCATAGATTCTACAAGTGTCTGGAATTCTGTCGGAGGGATGCGACACCATTCTTCCAGGAGAAATTCCATCATTTGGTGTTTTGTTGATGATGGTGGAAAACACTGTGTCAGGCGTCGCTCCAGAATCTCCCATAAGTGTTCAATTAGGTGGAGATCTGGTGACTGAGACGGCCATGGCATATCTTCTACATGCTTATCAAACTATTCAGTGACCACTCGTGCCCCGTGGATGGGGTCAATGTCATCCTATAGGGCCATCGCCATGGTAGACAAACTAATGGTCAAAACAATGAATGGCCTGACCAGTATTTTATCCATAACCCTAAGCATGATGGGATGTTAATTGCTTAAATAACTCAGGAAACACACCAGTGTGGAAGCACCAGTGTTACATATATTAATTTATTCAATTCTTTCCACTATTTTGTCAGCTACCTGTAAGTACACTCAACATCTGAAAAAGTAATGACACAGCCTTCTCTGGTTCAGCCTGAGGATACATTTTAATTATAGTAGTGAATAGTGTACACATATTGTACAATTCATTATCATTAAGTCTAATAGACTTTAGCCTTGAGCATGTAAATACACATTTGGACCAATGGTGAAAACACAACCTGAGGTTGCAACATTACTACGGAATATCTGGTCCACAGCGCCCTCTTGTCTCCTATGTGTGAACTGCATGTATGAGCAAGGAGGCTCCCCAGAGCTGGGTCAGGACATATGTTTAACTTGGCAGTACCGTTGGGTGGAGCAGGAGAGTGCCAACGACTGACACATCCTCTGTCTGTCTGTGTGTCTGTGTGTCTGTCTGTCTGTCTCACATTTAATAGGTTAAGCAGGCAGACAGTAACTGCTCCAGTGTCCTTTCAATGATCCGAGAGTATGATATATAGTGCTCAGGTAACAGATATGAATGACACTTTAATGATACTGTAACTCATCATAATCCGTACTGTAAAAACACACCCCGGTGCATTCCCGTCTCCTTTGTTGGCACCCATACACACACACAAACACCCTGCATGAATGAGGGTGGGTGTTTATGCAAGTCACTGCAAAACTTTTTAACAAAGACCCACTCTCCATTCAGACTTGTAGAAACAGGAATTCCATCTGCCTTACTGTACACCCCAACAACAATGTTTTTGTATACAAGACAGTCACATTTCTTTTTTCACCTTTATTTAAACAGGTAGGCCAGTTGATAACAAGCTCTCATTTACAACTGCGACCTGGCCAAGATAAAGCAAATCAGTGCGACAAAAACAACAACACAGAGTTACATATGGGATAAACAAACATAGTCAATAACCCAATAGAAAAATCTATGTACAGTGTGTGAAAATGTAGTAAGATTAGAGAGGTAAGGCAATAAATAGGCTAATAGGCTAAATGCATTAGAATTAGAAGAATTAACACTGGAGTGATATATGTGCAGATGATGATGTGCAAGCAGAGATACTGGGGTGCAAAAGAGCATTTAAAAAAAAACTATATGGGGATGAGGTAGTTGGGTGTGCTATTTACAGATGGGCTGTGTACAGGTACAGTCATCGGTAAGGTGCTCTGATAGCTGATGCTTAAAGTTAGAGAGAGAGATATAAGTCTCCAGCTTCAGTGATTTTTGCATTTCGTTCCAATCATTAGCAGCAGAGATACGGATGGCTGTTGCTATAGTGACCAGTAAGCTGAGATAAGGTGAGGCTTTACCTAGTAAAGACTTATAGATGACCTGGAGCCAGTGGGTTTGGCGACGAATATGTAACGAGGGCCAGCCAACGAGAGCATACAGGTCGCACACAGTGCAACCTCCAAATGGATTACCGTAATTTCTGGACTATTAAGCGCAACTGAATATAAACCCCACCCACTGAATTTTTTATTTTTTTGTACATAAATAAGCCGCACATGTCTAAAAGCCGCAGGTGCGCAAATTAACTTTACTTAGCCTTTAAACGAAACACGGCTGTAACAAAAATAAATAGGCTTTAACGAAACACAGCTTGTAACAAAATTTTTAAAAAATAGCAGTAAACAGTAGCCTACCAAGAAAGTAATTGGTCACTATCTTCCTCCTCCTGTGCACTGAAACCACTGAAGTCATCTCCTTCGGTGTCGGAGTTGAATAACCTTAGAATTGCTTCATCCGATGTTGGATCGCTGCCCTCTTCAACACGCAGCAGTCCAGCCTTTTGAAACCCGTTGATGATAGTGGACTTTTTGACAATGCTCCACGCTGTCAGCAGCTCTATTTCCTTTTCCTACAGCCAGATCGATCGCCTTCAACTTGAAAGCTGCATCATGTGCATTTCTCCGTGTCTTTGCCATGATGAGGGTGACAAAATGACTACCGTAATCAGAATGATGGGAAGTTTGAGCGCGCTCGATTTACGTCACATTATGTGACGGTGCTCAGTTTTTTGGCGGCATGAATCTTGTGAAAGCGGGAAAAATCCATAAATTTGCCGTGTCATTGTATAAACCGCAAGGTTCAAAGCGTGGGAATAAAGTAGCGGCTTATAGTCCGGAAATTACGGTATGTGTAAATATACAGACGCTAGTCTATACACCCCTTGCACAGTCTTCACATTTTGTTGCCATAAAATATTATCTAAAAAGGGATTCAAAAGCATTTTTCCCCTTTCAATCTACACAACCTACTCAACATTTTCAAAGTTCAGCATATGTGGGAACTCCTTCAAGTCTGTTGCAAAAGCATTCCAGGTGAAGTTGGTTGAGAGAATGCCAAGAGCTGTCAAAGCTGTCATCAATGCAAAGGGTGGCTACTTTGAAGAAATATAAAATACATTGTGATTTATTAAACACTTTTTTGGTTGCTACATGATTCCATATGTGTTATTTCATAATTTTGATGTCTTCACTTTTATTCTACAATGTAGAAAATAGTACAAATAAATAAAAACCTTTGAATGAGGTGTGTCTAAAACGTTTAACTGGTACTGTATATGTTGCCCTAAGAGTTGTGCACAGTTGGTTGAATTGTATTAAAAATGATTTACAGCTGTATTTGCTTTCAATAAGTGCTTCCGCCAAGTAGTACCTCTGGAGTGTGAAGACATACAGAATCAAGACATCTTCATTTGTTTTTTAATTCATTTAGAAAATATTCTATCATTTGTATTTTACAGTAGGTCCCTCAGGTACTCTGGTACTGACCTTTTAACTATCACAAAGCCTAATACCAAGAGGCATGGAGAGGCAGCCTTTAGTTATTATGCCCCCAGCCTCTGGAATAGCCTGCCAGAGAACTTTATCGAACCTTTTCCTTAGTCATTCAGTTTAGTCATTTTTTATTATTTTGTCTTGTGTTTATTATGTAAACATTTCATTTTTTATTTAGGCTTTTTATTCGTTTTTTGTTTCCCTGTAAAGCACAGTGTGTTGCATTCCATGTCTGAAATGTGCTGGATCAATAAAGATTATTTAGCTAGGCATCTTTATTTGATTTGATTTGATTTGAAAATGTGGAGAAGGTCCCTTTTTAGATTTAATTTTAAGGCAGCCAAAGGTGAAGATTGTGCAAGGGTGTGTAGACTTCCACCAGTGACTATAGATCAACACACTTTTAATATATTCCAGAATGTCATTATAAATACGAATTTGTTCTTAACTGGTTAAATAGAGGTTGAATCAAGACTTTCCTGATTAAATAGAGGTAAAATCAAATCACACCATACAGGGAGAGGAGCAACATAACATGTGGTTATTTACCCAGCAGGCCCTGTCAGTGACATCACATTCCAGACTGACTTAAATAACTGAACATTCTTTAACTTTTCTACTCTCAAACAGTGTCGTATTATTGGATATTGTGGCATCAATCATTGTGAGAGTTGTAGGTCATGGTGTTACGCAATCTTAGAAATAGGAGTAGAAGCAGGTGGCAGATACAGATTGAGGGAAAGTTGTACAACTCAATGCATTCAACTGAAATGTGTCTTCCGCATTGAATCAGAGAGTTGCGGGGGGCTGCCATAATTGACATCCATGTCTTCGGCACCCAGGGAACAGTGGGTTTCTCAGAGGCAGAATGACAGATTTTTACCTTGTCAGCTCTGTTATTTGATCCAGCAACCTTTCAGTTACTGGTCGAACGCTCTAACCACTAGGCTCTAACCACTAGGCTACCTGCCGCCCAAAAAACTACTTTAAGGATTGGATAAAGTGTCTGCTAAAATGCATATATTATTATATATATTTGGAATCTATCCAATCTTGTGTACTCGTCTTGACCTGATATCTAGAACAAACGTGTGACCAATATGTTGTCATCGACATGTGTATAGGTGGCAGGGAAGTCAGGAGCAGGAGAATCCAACTTGGTTAATGGAGTAGTTTAATAACTTAATAACACAGCTCCAAAACCATAATACATAAATAATGAAAACAAAGTGGGTACGAGGACCAGTCGCGCACCAATGCAAACTACACGATCATGAACAACAAACAATCTCTGACAAGGACATGAGGGGAAACAGAGGGTTAAATACACAACAGGTAATGAATGGGATTGGAACCAGGTGTGTAGGAAGACAAGACTAAACCAATGGAAAATGAAAAATGGATCAATGATGGTTAGAAGAGTGGTGACGTCGACCGCCGAGCACCGCCCGAACAAGGAGAGGCCTTGACTTCGGTAGAAGTCGTGACATTTGGGGTACAGTATGAAGACCATGTGATCAGTGTAACCAGCCTGTCACTAGATCAAATCATATGTACACAATAGGATACAGTTGAAGTTGGAAGTTTACATACACTTAGGATGGAGTCATCAAAACTCATTTTCCAACCACTCCCCAAATTTCTTGTTAACAAACTATTGTTTTGGGAAGTCATTTAGGACCTCTACTTTGTGCATGACGCAGCTTGGAAAATTCCAGAAAATTATGTCATGGCTTTAAAAGCTTCTGATAGGCTAAAAAAGTCTGGTTCATCCTTGGGAGCAATTTCAAACGCCTGAAGGTACCACTCATCTATACAAACAATAGTACGTAAGTATAAACACCATGGGACCACGCAGCCATCATACTGCTCAGGAAAGAGACGTGTTCTGTCTCCTGGAGATGAACACACTTTGGTGCGAAAAGTGCAAATCAATCCCAGAACAACAGCAAAGGACCTTGTGAGGATGCTGGAGGAAAAAGGTACAAAAGTATCTATACCCACAGTAAAACGTGTCCTATATCGACATAACCTGAAATGCCGCTCAGCAAGGAAGAAGCCACTGCTCAAAAACCGCCATAAAAAAGCCAGACTATGGTTTGCAACTGCACATGGGGACAAAGATCGTACTTTTTGGAGAAATGTCCTCTGGTCTGATGAAACAAAAAAAGAACTGTTTGGCCATAATGACAATCGCTATGTTTGGAGGTGAAGGGGGATGCTTGCAAGCCGAAGAACACCATCCCAACCGTGAAGCACGGGGGTGGCAGCATCATGTTGTGGGGGTGCTGCAGGAGGGACTGGTGCACTTCACAAAATAAATGTGTCACGTAGAGTAGGCCAAAAGGCTAAACTGAAAAACCTAACCTCTATCAAATAAAAAAATGGCGGAGCCGCAAAGGTGTTTATTTACAAATCCTGAAGAAAAACAACAGTACTGCCATCTAAAGTATCCGTTATGGCTCAAAACAATGCTGCCCCATCAACAGCTCAATCCTAAATGGTTTCCCCAGCTTGAACTGAAAGAGAGGCTCCTTTTCTAGGGGAAGCCCCTCCCATTAGAACATACCCAGCACTAATTTATTAAGCAATTACCTTAATTTTCCACTCAGGTAAACATAATGAATTATATACATTGCATCATGTTTCTCATAATACAATATACCAATATAACATTTACAAAATCACATCACATGCTGTCTTTCAATATGTCCTTTTACATTAATAAGCCATTCGGTACAGGCACTACAAAGTCAGCCCGATTACCGTAGCTCTGGTCCTTATCCTAGCATACCCGTAAGCTACAGAGAAGGAGAGAGAGAGGAACAGAACCAAACAAACAACGCGCTCATCCATAACCTTGATAAGTACAATAAACGTTGCTTAAATTAAACATGAACACTTTTCTGTATATTCTTTATACCCTAAACTGTTAATGACTGGAGGTAGGAATAAAGTGTGAAATATATGTACTAAGGTAGAGACGTTAACTTGTGTGTTGACCCACATTGTTAACGTAGCTGATAACGGATCAGGGAGACATGATGAATGTGTGTGTGTGTTAGTGTACCAAACGCTGCCAGCGGCCAGTGACGGACTTCACCGTCACAAGATGGCTTCATGGGGAAGGGAAATTATGTGGATATATTGAAGCAACATCTCGAGACATCAGTCAGGAAGTTCAAGTTTGGTCGCAATGGGTCTTCCAAATGAACTTCCAAATGGACAATGACCCCAAGCATACTTCCAAAGTTGTGCCAAAATGGCTTACGGACAACAAAGTCATGGTATTGGAGTGGCCATCAATTGAGTATCTTGGATAAATATGGTGCCCAGAGTAAACTGCCTGCTACTCAGTCCCAGTAATATAGCATATGATTAGTACATTTGGATAGAAAACACTCTGAAGTTTCTAAAAACTGTTTGAATGATGTCTGTGAGTATAATAGAAATCATACGGCAGGCGAAAACCTGAGAAAAAATCCAACCAGGAAGTGGGAAATCTGAGGTTGGTCGTTTTTCAACTCATTCCCTATTGAAGATAGAGTGGGATATTGGTCATGTTGCACTTCCTAAGATTTTCACTAGATGTCAACAGTCTTTAGAACCTTGTTTGATGCTTCTACTTTGAAGTGGGGCCGAATTAGAGGGGATTGAGCCGGGTGTCTGGCAGATTGCCACGATCTCGGGATACGCGGTCATGTAAAAGTTAACTTGCGTTCCAATGCTTTTCTACAGACAAAGGAATTCTCCAGTTGGAACATTATTGAAGATTTATGTTAAAAACATCCTAAAGATTGATTCTATACTTAGTTTGACATGTTTCTATGACCTGTAATATAATTTTTTGGACTTTTTGTCCGACCTTTTGGCTGGACTTGCACGCACGTTTTGATTTTTTTTAACAAACGCCCTAACAAAGGAAGGTATTTGGACATAAATTATGAACTTTATCGAACAAATCAAACATTTATTGTGGAACTGGGATTCCTGGGAGTGCATTCTGATGAAGATCATCAAAGGTAAGTGAACATTTAAGTGAATATTTATAATGCTATTTCTGACTAATGTTGACTACACAACATGGCGGATATCTCTTTGGCTGTTTTGGTCTCTGAGCGCCGTACTCAGATTATTAAACTTTCCGTAAAGTTTTTTTGAAATCTGACAAAGCGGTTGAATTAAGGAGAAGTTTATCTAAAGTTCCATGTATAATAGTATCTTTTATCAATGTTTATTATGAGTATTTCTGTGATTTGATGTGGCTGTCTGCAAAGTCACTGCATGTTTTGGAACTACTGAACATAACACACCAATCTAAAATGAGATTTTGTATATAAATATGCACTTTATCGAACAAAAAATACATGTATTGTGTAACATGAAGTCCTACTTTGTTGTTTTGAATTTGGCACCCTGCACTTTCACTGGCTGTTGGCGGGGTGGGACGCAACCATCCCAAATATCCTAGAGAGGGTAAACAGCATGATCATAACGCAGTTGCACCTGGTGCTGGGGACAATAAAATGCCACTCTAAATTATGCAGTTTTGTCACACAGCACAATGCCACAGATGTCTTAAGTTTTGAGCGAGCGAGCAATTGGAAGGAATTTTCACCAGAGCTGTTGCCAGAGAATTCCTCCAACGTCGTTTTAGAGAATTTGGCAGTACGTCCAACCGGCTTCAGAACCGCAGATCACGTGTAACCACATCCGGCTTCTTTACCTGCGGGATCATCTCAGACCAGCCACCCGTACAGCTCATGAATCTGTGGGTTTGCACAACCAAAGAATTTCTGCAAAAACTGTTAGAAACCGTCTCAGGGAAGCTCATCTGCGTGCTCGTCGTCCTCACCAGGGTCTTGACCTGGATGAATCCATGAAGAACACTGATGTGTCAACGTTGTGTCAACATTGCGAACAGAGTGCCCAATGGTGGCGTTGGGGTTATGGCATGGGCAGGCATTGGCAAAGGACAACGAACACAATTGCATTTTATCGATGGCAATTTGAATGCACGTAGATACCGTGATGAGATCCTGAGGCCCATTGTCGTGCCATTCATCCGCCGCCATCACCTCATGTTCCAGCATGATAATGAACGACCCCATGTTATATATATATATATATGAAAGTAATTTAGTGCCAAAAGGGGGGTTAAAAATGGGCACAAAAATAAATAATAATTTACTTTTTATATCTCTCAGATATAAGTCAGACATTTCAAAACAAACTTTTTTTTATTTATGTTTTGACTATCTGTTATTAATGTTATTCATTGTGTTTCTATGGGTTAATAGCAGTAAGACCAAATTCAATGTTTTTTATCACATCTATTTTTTATAAAATTATTATTATACTGACATGATGTTTTAATCAAACAGCTAAATAATCATTGGTGTGACCATCTTATAACAATTCCATATGTTAGTATAGTAGACAACCCATCCCTGGGTTAAAGTCATCTACATCAGTGGTTCCCCAACTTGTTATAGTCCCTTACCCCTTCAAACATGCGTACCCCCTCTAGCAGCACGGTCAGCGCACTCTCAAACATAGTTTTTTTCCATCTTTGTGAGCCTGCCACGCACACACTATACAATACATGTATTAAACATTAGAATAAGTGTGAGTTTTTGTCACAACCCAGCTGGGAAGTGACACAGAGTTCTTATTGGCCACAAATAATAATATTATAAAAATCAAATATTTTGCTCTTTATTTAACCATCTTACATAAAAAACCTTATTTGTTAATTGAAAATTGTGAATAACTCACCACAGGTTAACGAGAAGGGTATGCTTGAAAGGACGCACATAACTCTGCAATGTTGGGTTGTATTGGAGAGAGTCTGTCTTAAATCATTTTCCACACAGTCTGTGCCTGTATTTAGTTTCATGCTAGTGAGGGCCGAGAATCCACTCTCACATAGGTACGTGGCTGCAAAGGGCATCAGTGGCTTAACTTTGCCAAGGCAGGATACTCTGAGCGCAGCCCAATCCAGAAATACGGCAGTGGCTTCTGATTAAATTACATTTTCACAGAGCTGCTTGTTGCAATTTCGATGAGGCTCTCTTGTTCAGATATTGGTAAGTGGACTGGAGGCAGGGCGTTATTGTCATCCTTTTAGGGAAAGTACCTGCGTAATTGCACACCCAACTCATTCAGGTGCTTCGTTATATCACATTTGACTGCTGTCTCTGCCTTGCCGGTTCCCTTCTCTCCTCTGGGATTCTCTGCCTCTAACCCTATTACAGGGGCTGAGTCACTGGCTTACTGGTGCTCTTCCATGCTGTCCCTAGGAGGGGTGCGTCACTTGAGAGGGTTGAGTCGCTGACGTGGTCTTCCTGCCTGGGTTGGCGCACCCACCCCACTTGCTGCACCCTCGACAACTACTGTGATTATTATTATTTGACCATGCGGGTCATTTATGAACATTTGAACATCTTGGCTATGTTCTGTTATAATCTCCACCTGGCACAGCCAGAAGAGGACTGGCCACCCCTCATAGCCTGGTTCCTCTCTAGGTTTCTTCCTAGGTTTTGCCCTTTCTAGGGAGTTTTTCCTAGCCACCGTGCTTCTACACCTGCATTGCTTGCTGTTTGGGGTTTTAGGCTGGGTTTCGAACAGCACTTTGATATATCAGCTGATGTAAGAAGGGCTATATAAATTAATTTGATTTGATTGTTTGATTTGTCCATAAGCTTGAGTTCATTTCCACACAAAAAATCATACAACAATGGAAAGGCCTGTGTGTTTTCCTTGCAGGCAGAGGAGAGCTCCAACTTCTTAATCAATCATAACCTCCATTTTTTTTGTTGTAGTGTCCAAAAGTTATTTCAAAATGTCAGCCATTCCCTTGGCAGCAAGAGCCTCTCGGTGGATGCTGCAGTACAGCATGCTACCCAAGCGGTGTCGGGAGCAAAATAAAAACGTACCCAAACATATAGCCCCGTTCGAAAATATAAATGGACTGTTTGAAAATGTGATGAAAAAAAAGTAAATATTATTATAATAACATACATTAATGTGAATCACATTTTTAATTGGCATTCCCCTGACGGCACTGTACATACCCCAGTTTGGGAAAACCTGATCTATATCAATGAAAAACAATGAAAATCAATGCATACTATTATAGAGGGTAAGATGGTGGGGGCAGGGGTGAGAAATTGGCCCGTGTTAACGACCGCGTTAACAACGAATATCATGGTTTGATAAAGACAGCAGAAGTTTTTCAATTACCAGGCTAAGTAAAGAGTGAAAGATAATGAGCTGGCAGTCGCTCAGATCAGAACTAAACTGTACAGTATAATGATGAATATTACAATGTACAGGATAATGATTAATACTACACTGTACTGTATAATGATTAATACTACACTGTACAATATAATGATGAATACTACACTGTACAGTGTAATGATGAAATACTACACTGTACTGTATAATGATGAATATTACACTGTACAATATAATGGTTTATACTACACTGTACAATATAATGATGCATATTACACTGTACGGTATAATTATTAAGTACTACACTGTACAGTGTAATAATGATGAACTACACTGTGTCCCAGTTTGGGAATCCCTGCTCTAGCGTAATAAATATTCAGAGCTATGTCACGTATTCAGAGCTCTAACCCAAAATATGCCATTCACTCCTCTAAGATGTAGCTAGATAACTGAGTGCCCCTGAATGTTAGCATGGGGGGGGGGGGGGGGGGGGTCACGTAACACAATTCAACAAAGACTTGACCTGGTAAAAGCATAAGGAGTGGGAAAGGTTAAACCTTATCGTGCCATGGGGGTTGCATGAGTTCACTACAGGTCTCAAAGTGGGCCATAAGGAAAGTGAATGATTGGCTTGGTGTGTGTGTGTGTGTGTGCGTAATCTGTGTGTGTAAGAATGTTTATGGAGTGAGAGAGAGAGTAAGAGAGAGACAGAAAGGGAGAGAGAGAGAGAGAGAGAGAAAGAGAGGAAGAGAGAGAGAGAGAGAGAGAAATAGAGAGAAAGCGAGAGAGAGAGAGAGATGAGATAATGGCACCCTGCAGAGGTCTGCTCCTGTTTCCTCTCTCTGTCCTGGAAATCTCTGGCAGACCACTGTGTCCACTATGCACCCTCTTTAACCAGCCAACAACACAACACACACTACCTCATTGTGCTACCAGTTACAAAACCAAATCCCAATCTATTGATGTGGGATGAAACAAGGGACAAGCACAAGGTGCTATAGTCGGACCATAGCCCCTCTGTCCTGCCAAAGATGGACACTCTTTTCACTGTCCCAATAAGATTACCTCTATAGGGCGGCAGGTAGCCTGGTGGTTCACAAACACCGAATACAACCTTACCGTGAAATGCTTACTTACAAGCCCTTAACCAACAATGCAGTTCAAAAAATAGAATTAATAAAATATTTACTAAATAAACTAAAGTGAGAACAAAAATGTATCAATCAAAAAGTAAATGTACAGTACATAACAATAACGAGGCTATATACAGGGGGTACCGGTACCGAGTCAATGTGCGGGGGTACAGGTTAGTCAAGGTAATTTGTAAAGTGACAATGCATACAGTGCCTTGCGAAAGTATTCGGCCCCCTTGAACTTTGCGACCTTTTGCCACATTTCAGGCTTCAAACATAAAGATATAAAACTGTATTTTTTTGTGAAGAATCAACAACAAGTGGGACACAATCATGAAGTGGAACGACATTTATTGGATATTTCAAACTTTTTTAACAAATCAAAAACGGAAAAATTGGGCGTGCAAGGCACTGTATGTACATATTCTCATTCAGCACTTTAGATTGCGTGTATTAGATAGTTGTTGGGGAATTGTTAGAATACTTGTTAGATATGTGTGTATTAGGGAGTTGTTGGGAATTGTTAGATTATTTGTTAGATATTACTGCACTGGCAGAACTAGAGCCACAAGCATTTTGCTACACTCGCATTAACATCTGCTAACCATGTGTATGTGAACAATGATTTGAGTGTCTACTAAAATATGAATAGGGATAGGTCCTCCTGCGTCAATCATAATTACGAAAACATGACAACAATTCTATTAATGTGTACACTATTTGTCAAAGTGGTATATTTGTTGGTATTATTTTGCAAGTTCTTCCACAGACGTAACATTGCAGGGTAGTGCCCTTCACACTGACTATTCAATTATTTACTGTGACATCAGATCAGCTTCTTTGAACATAAGTTTCTGTTTAAGTTTAAGACGTGGAGTGAGATAGGCTTCTGTTCTGGGACTTAATGAGAAATTGGAGTTCAAGTTCAAGTTTTAAGATCTACAATATCAATATCAAAATAGTATAACTAATAAAAAATAAAGTACCAGTCAAGTTTGTACAGACCTACTCATAAATATATTTTATTAACGCATATGGAATTATGTAGTAACCAAAAAAGTGTTAAATCTAAATATATTTGAGGTTCTTCAAAATAGCCACCCTTTGGTCTTTTACCAAACAGGGCTATCTTCTGTATATCACCCCTACCTTGTCACAACACAAATGATTGGCTCAAACGCATTAAGAAGGAAAGAAATTCCACAAATTAAATTTTAACATGTGACACCCATTACTTGAAATGCATTCCAGGTGACTACCTCATGAAGCTGGTTGAGATGCAGAGTAGGTGAACAGATTATCTCCACATATGTGGTTCCCACCATGAAGCATGGAGGAGGAGGTGTGATGGTGTGGGGGTGATTTGCTAGTGACACTGTCTGATTTATTTAGAATTCAAGGCACACTTAAGCAGCATGGCTAATACAGTATTTTGCAGCGATACGCCATCCCATCTGGTTCGGGCTTAGTGGGACTTTCATTTGTTTTCAACAGGACAATGGCCCAAAAAATCTAATCAAATCAAATCAAAAATCAAATGTATTTATATAGCCCTTTGTACATCAGCTGATATCTCAAAGTGCTGTACAGAAACCCAGCCTAAAACCCCAAACAGCAAGCAATGCAGGTGTAGAAGCACGGTGGCTAGGAAAAACTCCCTAGAAAGGCCAAAACCTAGGAAGAAACCTAGAGAGGAACCAGGCTATGTGGGGTGGCCAGTCCTCTTCTGGCTGTGCCGGGTGGAGATTATAACAGAACATGGCCAAGATGTTCAAATGTTCATAAATGACCAGCATGGTCCAATAATAATAAGGCAGAACAGTTGAGACTGGAGCAGCAGCACGGCCAGGTGGACTGGGGACAGCAAGGAGTCATCATGTCAGGTAGTCCTGGGGCATGGTCCTAGGGCTCAGGTCCTCCGAGAGAGAGAAGGAAAGAGAGAAAGAGAGAATTAGAGAGAGCACACTTAAATTTACACAGGACACCGTATAGGACAGGAGAAGTACTCCAGATACTGACTCCAGCTGAGACAGGAGGAGTCAGGAGACAATGTGGCCCCATCCGAGGACACCACCGGATAGGGCCAAACAGGAAGGATATAACCCCCAACACACCTCCAGGCTGTGTAAGTGCTATTTGACTAAGAAGGAAAGTGATGGAGAGCTGCATCAGATGACCTGGCCTCCACAATCACCCGACCTCAACCCAATTGAGATGGTTTGGGAGGAGTTGCACCGCAGAGTGAAGGAAAAGCAGCCAACAAGTGCTCAGCATGTGTGGGAACTCCTTCAAAACTGTTGGAAAAGCATTCCTCATGAAGCTGGTTGAGAGAATGCCAAGAGTGTGCAAAGCTGTCATCAAGGCAAATTGTCTGGACATGATTTAGAAAGAAACACACCTGTCTATATCGGGTCCCATATAGACCTGACAGTGCACGTCAGAGCAGAAACTATACAATGAAGACCTGTCTGTACATCTCCGAGATGGAATTGTGATGAGACATATATCTGGGGAAGGGTAAAAAACTATTTCTAGAGTTTGCCAAAACATTTCAAACTACTTTTGTAATACAACTTTAGGTATTTATTTATGTAAATAATCGATCAAATTGAAGACGGGATGATCTGTGTTCAATACAGGAAGAAAACAAACTGAAGCATGCTTTCTGGTCACGCGCCTCTATCTAGCAGTACACTTCAAGTGACCTTGTTCAAGATGGCCATACTTCTTCATTACACAAAGGAATAACCTCAACCAATTTCTAAAGACTGTTGATATCCAGTGGAAGCGATAGTAACTGCAATCTGGATTCCCAATGAAAACCATTTGAAAAGAGAGTGACTTAAAAAAATATATCTGAATGGTTTGTCCTCTGGGTTTTGCCTGCTAAATAAGGTCTGTTATACCCACAGACATGATTCAAACAGTTTTGGAAACTTCGGAGTGTTTTCTATCCAAATCTACTAATAATATGCATATATTATCTTCTGGGGATGAGTATCAGGCAGTTGAATTTGAGCATGCATTTCATCCGGATGTGAAAATACTGCCCCCTGTCACCAAGAAGTTAAGGCAAAAACAAAAGAAGGTTGGATGGTCGGGGTGAATGGGTATAACGCGAACGTCTAGCAACCCAAAGGATGCAAGTTTGAATCTCATCATAGGAAACTTTTGCATTTGACCTCATTATCAACTTATCAACTATTTGCTGCTTTTTAGCTACTTTGCAACTACTTAGCATGTTAGCTAACCCTTCCCATAACCCTCACCTAAACTATTTTAGCTAATCCTTCCCCTTACCCTAAAGTTAACATGTTTAGTTAATTAACCCTAACCCTTTAACCTAACTCCTAAACCTTAACCATAACCCTAACCCTTAGCCTAGCTAACTTTAGCCAGCTAGCTAACGTTAGCCATCTTGCTAGAATTCATAAAATATCATACGTTTTGCAATTTCGTTACATATAGTATGTTTTGCAAATTCATATAATGTTGTACGTTTTGCAAATTCTGAACATATTAAATGAATTGTAGTTCATAACATATACAAAATGGGTGATGGAGATCCAAAAATTAATACATACCATACGAAAATTAACCTATCATACTGAATGGAGTGTCTCGGATTTCCATACAGAATAATACGAAATTCTCTGATACCAGGTTTAGCATACAGCCAAAGCAACACTGAAATGTCTTCAATACAATAATGTGAAAGTCCTTGAGTGGCCCAGCCAAAGCCCCGACTTGAATTACACTGAAAATCTGTGGAAAGACTTGAAGATTACTGTTCTCCATCTAACTTAACAGAGCTTGAAAAAAATTGCAAGGAAGGAGGGGAGAAAATCCAGATGTGCAAGACTGATACAGACATACCAAATACTACTCAAACCTTGGACAAAACAGAGATGCTAGATCTATGTCCCAGGAAACAAAGAGATCAGCTGTTTGATCTGACAATTAATCTTGATGGTTGTACAGTCATCTCAAATAAAACTGAAGGAAGTCGGCGTTACTCTGGACCCTGATCTCTCTTTTGACGACCATATCAAGAATATTTCAAAGGCAGCTTTTTTCCATCTTCATAACATTGCAAAAATCTGAAACTTTTTGTCCAAAACTTATACAAATAAACTAATCCATGCTTTTGTTCCTTCTAGATTTTTAAAAAGTATTTTATTTCACCTTTATTTAACTTGGCAAGTAGGTTAAGAACAAATTCTTATTAACAATGACGGCCTACCGGAAGGCAAAAGGCCTCCTGCAGGGACGGGTCTAGGATAAAAAATACAAAATAAAAATATGGGACAAAACACATATCACAACAAGAGAGACACCACAACACTACGTAAAGAAAGACCTAAGATGAAAACATAGCATGGCAGCAACACATGAAAACACAGCATGGCAGCAACACGACATGACAACAACATGGTAGCAACACACCATGGCAGCAGCACAATGTGGTAGCAGTACAAAACATGGTAGAAACATTATTTGGCACAGACAACAGCACAAAGGGCAAGAAGGTAGAGACAACAATACATCACACGAAGCAGCCACAACTGTCAGTAAGAGTGCCCATAATTGAATTTGTGAATGAAGAGATGGAGATAAAACTAGACTACTGGATATGACGACTGCAATGCTCTACACTCCGGCTGCCCGGATAAAGCTCTAAATATAGCTGCTAGAATCCTGACTATAACCCAAAAATGTGATAATATTATTCCAGTGCTAGCCTCTCTACACTGGCTTCCTGTTAAGGCTGGGACTTATTTCAAGGAAGGTTTTACTGCTAACATACAAAGCATTACATTGACTTGCACCTACTTAGCTCTCTGATTTGGTCCTGCCGTACATGCCTACACGTACGCTATGGTCACAAGACGCAGGCCTCCTTATTGTTCCTAGAATTTCTAAGAAACAGCTGTAGGCGGGGCTTTGTCCTATAGATCTCCATTTTATGGATTGTTCTGCCTATGAATGTGAGAGATGCAGACTCGGTCTCGACCTTTAAGTCTTCACTGAAGACTCATCTCTTCAGTAGGTCCTACGATTGAGTGTAGTCTGGCCCAGGGATGCGAAGGTGAATGACAAGGTTTTCTAATCTGGTAAAATGCAATAAAATGCAAATTAATTACTTAAAAATCATACAATGTGATCTTCTGGATTTTTGTTTTAGATTCCGTCTCTCACAGTTGAAGTGTACCTATGATAAAAAATTACAGACCTCTACATGCTTTGTAAGTAGGAAAACCTGCAAAATCGGCAGTGTATCAAATACGGAGTGTGGTGTCAGGAAAATAACTTCACACTCAACGTCAACGTCAACAAAACTAAGGAGATGATTGTTGACTTCAGGAAACAGCAAAGGGAACACCCCCCTATTCACATCAATGGAACAGTAGTGGAGAGGGTAGTATGTTTTAAGTTCCTTGGTGTACACATCACAGACAAACTGAATTGGTCCACCCACACAGACAGCATCGTGAAGAAGGCGCAGCAGCGCCTCTTCAACCTCAGGAGGCTGAAGAAATTCGGCTTGTCACCAAAAGCACTCACAAACGTCTACAGATGCACAATCGAGAGTATCCTGTCGGGCTGTATCACCGCCTGGTACGGCAACTGCTCCGCCCACAACCGTAAGGCTCTCCAGAGGGTAGTGAGGTCTGCACAACGCATCACCGGGGGCAAACTACCTGCCCTCCAGGACACCTACACCACCCGATGTCACAGGAAGGCCATAAAGATCATCAAGGACAACAACCACCCAAGCCACTGCCTGTTCACCCCGCTATCATCCAGAAGGCGAGGTCAGTACAGGTGCATCAAAGCTGGGACCGAGAGACTGAAAAACAGCTTCTATCTCAAGGCCATCAGACTGTTAATTAACCTCTTGAACCTATAGGGGCGCTGTGTCATTATTGGATAAAAAGACGTGCCCGTTTTAAGCGCAATATTTTGTCACGAAAAGATGCTCGACTATGCATGGAATTGACAGCCTTGGAAAGACACAACTCTGAAGTCTCCAAAACTGCAAAGATATTATCTGTGCGTGCCCCAGAACTAATGCAACAGGCGAAACCAAGATGATGTTTCATACAAGAAATGCCCCGGATTCTGAAGGCGCTGTGTTCCAATGTCTCCTTATATGGCTGTGAATGCGCCAGGAATGAGCCTGCGCTTTCTGTATATTCCCCGAGGTGTCTGCAGCATTGTGACGTGTTTGTAGGCATATCATTGGAAGATTGACCATAAGAGACTACATTTACCTGGTGTCCCGCCCGGTGTCCTGTGTGCGTAATCAGTAAGTCCATGCGCGTTCCATTTCTTCAGAATTGAAAGTAAACTGCCACGATGGATTTTATCGTCGATAGATATGTGAAAAACACCTTGAGGATTGATTCTAAACATCGTTTGCCATGTTTCTGTCGATATTATGGAGGTAATTTGGAAAAAAAATTGCGTTTTAATGACTTTTTTTTTTTTTTTTTTTACCCAAATGTGATGAACAAAACGGAGTGATTAGTCGACACAAATAATATTTTTTGTAAAAACGGAACATTTGCTATCTAACAGAGTCTCCTCATTGAAAACATCTGAAGTTCTTCAAAGGTAAATTATTTTATTTTAATGCTTTTATGGTTTTTTGTGGAAAATGTTGCCTGCTGAATGCTAGGCTTAATGCAATGCTAGGCTATCAATACTCTTACACAAATGCTTGTTTAGCTATGGTTCAAAAGCATATTTTGAAAATCTGAGATGACAGTGTTGTTAACAAAAGGCTAAGCTTGGGCGCAAATAGATTAATTTCATTTCATTAGCCATTTTCATGAATAGTTAACGTTGTGTTATGCTAATGAGCTTGCTGATAGATTTACACAATCCTGGATACAGGGGTTTTTTCGTAGCTAAACGTGACGCAGAAAACGGAGCGATTTGTCCTAAACAAAAAATCTTTCAGGAAAAACTGAACATTGCTATCTGAGAGTCTCCTCATTGAAAACATCTGAAGTTCTTCAAAGGTAAATGATTTTATTTGAATGCTTTTCTGTTTTTTTGTGTAAATGTTGCCAGCTGAATGCTAATGCTAAATGCTACGCTAAATGCTACGTTAGCCATCAATACTGTTACACAAATGCTTGTTTTGCAATGGTTGAGAAGCATATTTTGAAAATCTGAGATGACAGTGTTGTTAACCTCTTTGATCTCTAGGGGCGCTATTTCATTTTTGGATAAAAAACGTTCCCGTTTTAAGCGCGATATTTTGTCACAGTTTTTGAAAGAAAACACTCTGAAGTTTCAGAATCTGCAAAGATATTGTCTGTAAGTGCCCCAGAACTCATTCTACAGGCGAAACAAAGATGATGCGTCAACCAGGAAATGAGCAGAATCTCTGAAGCTCTGTTTTCCATTGTCTCCTTATATGGCTGTGATTGCGCAAGGAATGAGCCTACACTTTCTGTTGTTCCCCCAAGGTGTTAGCAGCATTGTGACGTCTTTGTAGGCATATCATTGGAAGATTGACCATAAGAGACTACATTTTCCAAGTGTCCGCCTGGTGTCCTGCGTGGAATTCGGTGCGCAAACGCCAGCTGCTTTTCCATTTGATTGAGGGGAGAAACCATGCTTCCACGAACGATATATCATTGAAGAGATATGTGAAAAACACCTTGAGGATTGATTCTAAACCACGTTTGCCATGTTTTCAGTCGATATTATGGAGTTAATTTGGAAAAAAGTTCGCGTTTTGAGGACTGAATTTTCGTTTTTTTTTTGGTAGCCAAATGTGATGTAGAAAACGGAGCTATTTCGAATTCACAAAGAATCTTTTTTGGAAAAACTGAGCATCTGCTATCTAACTGAGAGTCTCCTCATTGAAAACATCCGAAGTTCTTCAAAGGTAAATGATTTTATTTGAAGGCTTTTATGTTTTTGTTGAAATCTTGCGTGCTGGATGCTAACGCTAATGCTAACGCTAAATGCTACGCTAGCTAGCCACTTTTACACAAATGATTGTTTTCCTATGGTTGAGAAGCATATTTTGAAAATCTGAGATGACAGTGTTGTTTACAAAAGGCTAAGCTTGAGAGATGGCATATTTATTTCATTTCATTTGCGATTTTCATGAATAGTTAACGTTGCGTTATGGTAATGAGCTTAGGTCTGTAAATAGAATCCCGGATCCGGGTTTGGTAGACGCAACAGGTTAACAAAAGGCTAAGCTTGAGAGCTAGCATATTTATTTCATTTCATTTGCGATTTTCATGAATAGTTAACATTGCTTTATGGTAATGAGCTTGAGTCTGTATTCACGATCCCGGATCCGGGATGGGGAGATCAGAAAGGTTAAACAGCCACCACTAACATTGAGTGGCTGCTGCCAACACACTGACTCAACTCCAGCCACTTTAAAAATGGGAATTGATGGGAAATGATGTAAAATACATCACTAGCCACTTTAAACAATGCTACCTAATATAATGTTTACATACCCTACATTATTCATCTCATATGTATACGTATATACTGTACTCTATATCATCTACTGCATCTTTATGTAATACATGTATCACTAGCCACTTTAACTATGCCACTTTGTTTACATACTCATCTCACTCATACCATCTACTGTATCTTGCCTATGCCGCTCTGTACCATCACTCATTCATATATCTTTATGTACATATTCTTTATCCCCTTACACTTGTGTCTATAAGGTAGTAGTTTTGGAATTGTTAGCTAGATTACTTGTTGGTTATTACTGCATTGTCGGAACAAGAAGCACAAGCATTTCGCTACACTCGCATTAACATCTGCTAACCATCTGTATGTGACCAATAAAATTTGATTTGATTTGATTTGCTTGTTCTCCCCACTGTATATATACACTGCTCAAAAAAATAAAGGGAACACTAAAATAACAGATCTGAATGAATGAAATATTCTTATTAAATACTTTTTTCTTTACATAGTTGAATGCGCTGACAACAAAATCACACAAAAATTACAAATGGAAATCAAATTTATCAACCCATGGAGGTCTGGATTTGGAGTCACACTCAAAATTAAAGTGGAAAACCACACTACAGGCTGATCCAACTTTGATGTAATGTCCTTAAAACAAGTCAAAATGAGGCTCAGTAGTGTGTGTGGCCTCCACGTGCCTGTATGACCTCCCTACAACGCCTGGGCATGCTCCTGATGAGGTGGCAGATGGTCTCCTGAGGGATCTCCTCCCAGACCTGGACTAAAGCATCCGGCAACTCCTGGACAGTCTGTGGTGGAACGTGGCGTTGGTGGATGGAGCGAGACATGATGTCCCAGGTGTGCTCAATTGGATTCAGGCCTGGGGAATGGGCGGGTCAGTCCATAGCATTAATGCCTTCCTCTTGCAGGAACTGCTGACACACTCCAGCCACATGAGGTCTAGCATTGTCTTGCATTAGGAGGAACCCAGGGCCAACCGCACCAGCATATGGTCTCACAAGGGGTCTGAGGATCTCATCTCGGTACCTAGTGGCAGTCAGGCTACCTCTGGCGAGCACATGGAGGGCTGTGCGGCCCCCCAAAGAAATGCCACCCCACACCATGACTGACCCACCGCCAAACCGGTCATGTTGGAGGATGTTGCAGGCAGCAGAACGTT
Source organism: Oncorhynchus clarkii lewisi (assembly GCF_045791955.1). Taxonomy (NCBI): domain Eukaryota; kingdom Metazoa; phylum Chordata; class Actinopteri; order Salmoniformes; family Salmonidae; genus Oncorhynchus; species Oncorhynchus clarkii. The sequence goes on along the minus strand of NC_092171.1, from coordinate 38,017,243 downwards.
CTCCACGGCGTCTCCAGACTGACACGTCTGTCACATGTGCTCAGTGTGAACCTGCTTTCATCTGTGAAGAGCACAGGGCACCAGTGGCGAATTTGCCAATCTTGGTGTTCTCTGGCAAATGCCAAACGTCCTGCAAGGTGTTGGTCTGTAAGCACAACCCCCACATGTGGACGTCGGGCCCTCATACCACCCTCATGGAGTCTGTTTCTGACCGTTTGAGCAGACACATGCACATTTGTGGCCTGCTGGAGGTCATTTTGCAGGGCTCTGGCAGTGCTCCTCCTGCTCCTCCTTGCACAAAGGCAGAGGTAGCGGTCCTGCTGCTGGGTTGTTGCCCTCGTACGGCCTCCTCCACGTCTCCTGATGTACTGGCCTGTCTCCTGGTAGTGCCTCCATGCTCTGGACACTACGCTGACAGACACAGCAAACCTTCTTGCCACAGCTCACATTGATGTGCCATCCTGGATGAGCTGCACTTCCTGAGCTACTTGTGTGGGTTGTAGACTCCGTCTCATGCTACCACTAGAGTGAAAGCACCGCCAGCATTCAAAAGTGACCAAAACATCAGCCAGGAAGCATAGGAACTGAGAAGTGGTCTGTGGTTACCACCTGCAGAACCACTCCTTTATTGGGGGTGTCTTGCTAATTGCCTATAATTTCCACCTGTTGTCTATTCCATTTGCACAACAGCATGTGAAATGTATTGTCAATCAGTGTTGCTTCCTAAGTGGACAGTTTGATTTCACAGAAGTGTGATTGACTTGGAGTTACATTGTGTTGTTTAAGTGTTCCCTTTATTTTTTTGAGCAGTGTATATATATTTACAGTTTTTCCAAAATGTTTACGCACTGAAACTGGCCCATGAGGCACAATGACCCAAAACACAACACACAATTCTCTACCTTTGGCACAACTTTCACAACTAAAATGTATTGTGTGAAAATGAAAAGCAACACTGTTCATCAAGCTAAGATCAATTACCAATTGATCACACTCTCTCTTCAAACACTAATTATGTAAATGTTTGCTTTGCAATTGGACCTTTGGTATGGATAAAAATGCCACAGGTGAGTACTTCTGTGTTTGGAGAACAATGGAAGCAAACTTTGACAGAGAGAGGTAGCGGTGGAGGTAGGGGTAGAGGTGGAGGTAGAGGTGGGGGTAGGGGTAGGGGTAGAGGTGGGGGTAGGGGTAGGGGTAGGGGTAGAGGTAGAGGTGGAGGTGGAGGTAGAGGTAGAGGTAGAGGTGGAGGTGGAGGTGGAGGTGGAGGTGGAGGTAGGGGTAGAGGTAGAGGTAGAGGTGGAGGTAGGGGTGGAGGTAGGGGTGGAGGTAGGGGTAGAGGTGTAGGTAGGGGTGGAGGTAGGGGTAGAGGTAGGGGTGGAGGTGGAGGTACGTGGAGGTGAAGGTAGGTGGAGGTGGAGGTGGAGGTAGGTGGAGGTAGAGGTGGAGGTGGAGGTGGAGGTAGGCGTGGAGGTAGAGGTGGAGGTAGGGGTAGAGATGGAGGTATAGGTAGAGGTGGAGCTGGAGGTGGTGGTCTAGGTGGGGTAAGACCAAAAACAAGGGGAGTAATCTCTGATGAAATTCGGGCGACTATGCTGGACCATGACGTCAACAATGGTTTGACCTTCAGAGAGGCTGGTCAACTATAGTTTGACCTTTAGAGAGACTGGTCAACTATAGTTTGACCTTCAGAGAGACTGGTCAACTATGGTTTGACCTTCAGAGAGGCTGGTCAACTATAGTTTGATGTTTAGAGAGACTTGTCAACTATAGTTTGACCTTTAGAGAGACTGGTCAACTATAGTTTGACCTCTAGAGAGACTGGTCAACTATAGTTTGACCTTTAGAGAGAATGGGCAACTATAGTTTGACCTTTAGATAGACTGGTGAACTATAGTTTGACCTTTAGAGAGACTGGTCAACTATGGTTTGATCTTTAGAGAGACTGGTCAACTATGGTTTGATCTTTAGAGAGACTGGTCAACTATAGTTTGACCTTTTAGAGAGACTGGTCAACTATAGTTTGACCTTTTAGAGAGACTGGTCAACTATAGTTTGACCTTTTAGAGAGACTGGTCAACCTTAGTTTGACCTTTAGAGAGACTGGTCAACCTTAGTTTGACCTTTAGAGAGACTGGTCAACCTTAGTTTGACCTTTAGAGAGACTGGTCAACCTTAGTTTGACCTTTAGAGAGACTGAGAGATGTTTATCTAGTATACTGTATTACTGTAGTGTTACTGTACTGTACTGCATGCTGTTTGTTTTGTTTTTGTAGAGCTGAAAGACGAGCACCAAGTGGTGGTAGAAGGCGTCTATTTACAGACGATCAGGAGGCTGTCATTGTGCAGATGGTAGTTGGTAGTTGAAAATCGTGCCGTAAAACAACGGGAATTCCAACAACAGATTATTGAAAACCCTGCCATTTTACACCACATCTGAGTGAGCTCATCAACCACAGCCCGCATTCTTAACAAACAACATCTCCGGATGAAGCAAATCTACGGAGACCCATTTGAAAGGGATTCCCAAAGAGTGAAGGATAAACAGTACGAATATGTGCAGTAAGTAATGTGCTAGTATTACTCTCTTAAAACATTAGAGACTCATTGGTGTTGCCATTGAACGTTATTATACATCAATTACAGTATTTACTGTCATTTCAGAAAATCATGGAGTTGAATGCGAGTCCCATCCCTCAACTCATATACATAGGTATAGCAAAGATGAAGAGGAGAGGTGGAACCTCATTGGTCAACATGCCATCTTGAGGTACTGTACCTGGCCAGCGCGAGGGAAATGTCACCATATCTGCAGCTAAGAGCCTCAATGGGGTCCTCCACTGCCATGCCACCCTTGTACCATACAACACTGCCCATCTCTTTAATTTCCTGAACACCTTACATGCCTATCTTTTGCTTGTGCTTACAGTATGCTGTTTTACATGTATTGAGTCATGTTGAAATATAAAACAAAAATGTTTGATTTCGTTTTCCTTTCTTGTTTGATTACTCTCAAACATTATACAGAATAACAACAAAACCTTATTCTTTACACTGAAGTAGGTTCTGATAGTAGTGCAGTAAGGGCCGACACTGGACAGGAGAAGCAGGTACGAGGAGTCAGACACTTATTGGGGAACGAGACAGGAACAGAGGCAGCACACAGGTAACACGGACATATGACAAACAATGCAGCCGTGGGGAACAGACAAATATAGGAGAGGTAATAAACAGGTGGTTGAGTGAGTCCAGGTGAGTCCAATATTGCTGAAGCGCGTGACGAGGGAAGGCAGGAGTGTGTAAATGATGGTGGGGAGGTGTGCGTAAATGATGGTGGAAGGAGTGCGTAAATGATGGTGGCAGGAGTGTGTAAATGATGGTGGGGAGGTGTGCGTAAATGATGGTGGCAGGAGTGTGTAAATGATGGTGGCAGGAGTGTGTAAATGATGGTGGAAGGAGTGCGTAAATGATGGTGGCAGGAGTGCGTAAATGATGGTGGGGAGGTGTGCGTAAATGATGGTGGAAGGAGTGCGTAAATGATGGTGGCAGGAGTGTGTAAATGATGGTGGAAGGAGTGTGTAAATGATGGTGGAAGGAGTGTGTAAATTATGGTGGAAGGAGTATGTAAATGATGGTGGCAGGAGTGCGTAAATGATGGTGGAAGGAGTGTGTAAATGATGGTGGAAGGAGTGCGTAAATGATGGTGGAAGGAGTGTGTAAATGATGGTGGAAGGAGTGCGTAAATTATGGTGGAAGGAGTGCGTAAATGATGGTGGAAGGAGTGCGTAAATGATGGTGGAAGGAGTGCGTAAATGATGGTGGAAGGAGTATGTAAATGATGGTGGAAGGAGTGTGTAAATGATGGTGGAAGGAGTGCGTAAATGATGGTGGAAGGAGTATGTAAATGATGGTGGAAGGAGTGTGTAAATGATGGTGGAAGGAGTGCGTAAATGATGGTGGCAGGAGTGCGTAAATGATGGTGGCAGGAGTGCGTAACTGATGGTGGCAGGAGTGCGTAAATGATGGTGGCAGGTGTGCGTAAATGATGGTGGCAGGAGTGTGTAAATGATAGTGGCAGGAGTGTGTAAATGATGGTGGCAGGAGTGTGTAAATGATAGTGGCAGGGGTGCGTAAATGATGGTGGCAGGAGTGTGTAATGCAGGGCAGCCTGGCCCCTCCAGTACCAGGGGGAAAAGCAGGTGTTTTGAATATGTCACATTGGTTTGATCTCGGTTGTCACTAAGTTAGATTAATTTGATGTGTGTCTCATTAGTAAGCAGAGTTTCATTTTGAGCTGGGAGAACATGATTTTGATTGCTGTTTCATTACTAACGTTAGCCAGCTATGTTTCATTTTGAAAGATGTGTTTCATTAGTATTCAGCTAACCACGGTTGGTGGTCATCAGCTATCCTTTAGGTCGAAAAGCTATCGCCAGTTTTGTACAACGCGACTCAGACCAGAGAATACCAGACCTATTTTCTCTCCATATCCCCGGATTTCTACCGGCGATAGCTTTTCGAGCTAAAGAATAGCTGATGACCACCAACCGTGCTTAGCTGAATACTAACGTTAGCCAGTAAACTGGCTAGCTTCTGGTTACCTTCTGGCTCGCTTCTGGTTAGCATAGAAAATATAAACTAGACTTACCCCTAGTCACAAAGGCTTTCTATGGTCAGGACGTGACAACTAGTGGTAATATATACATGTAAACAGGGCTGAAAAGTGACTGGTAGCAGGAATATGTAAATACTTATGGTGTCCAATCAAAAACGCATATTTTGACCAATGGGTAAAATATATAATTGTGTAGATAATCCTCTAAAACAAATGCTCCTAACCTCATGCCTCTATCATAATCTGTTCCACATTTATTGGAGTTTTTACAGTTTGAGGATTTTCAAAATGAAGGTGACTAAATCAATGTAGGACTTAGTCACCCAGAGAAAAAAAAAAGAAGTCAAGAATCTGGAAAATAGCATTGCAGCGTGCTGAAGGCAGGATGCTGAATTAAAGCTAACTGATTGTTCAACTCCTCGTCTTTCTTCTCGAATCTGGAGGATTTAAAACAATTTAAAGGCTAGATAGATATCAATTTTGAGACAAGACTTTTAGTATTATTTTTATTTTTTTTATGACTTTTAGTATTTTAATGAGGTGCTGCTTATGACTCTGTCCAGATCCTGTTAACCACTCGATCCCATTTCTTAGAGAGCTTCCTCTACCCCCCTCTCAATCTCTCTCTCTCTCTCTCTCTCTTTTCAATCTATCTCTCTCCATCTCTTTCTCAATCTCTCTCTCTCCCTCCTCTCTCAATCTCGCTCTCTCAATCTCTCTCTCTCTCTCCCCTCCCTCTCTCTTTCTCATTGGTCTGTCTGGGTCTCTTGTATAAACCTACAGAACTAATTGCCCCCTTTTCGTTTCAAGCATCCTCACCTTCTATTCCCCGAAATCAGTACTCACACACACACACACACACACACACACACACACACACACACACACACACACACACACACACACACACACACACACACACACACACACACACACACACACACACACACCCTGGCAGTGCTGGGACTTTCCGAGGTGGAGATAGTTAGTGAATAATGTTAAATTGCTCTACATTCACTGTGTACCGCTCTGAGAGTCCCTATCCAGACTACCACATCATCAGGTCCTATTTCATGCTAAAGCAATGGACCAGCTGAAAACATCCTCCTTCTGTTTCTTTCTCTACTTCTCATCCTCCAATCCCTCCATTATCCCTCACCTTCTCCTCCCATTCCCCCCCCCTCCCTTCCTCACACTTTACCTCTCCTCATAGCCTCCTCTACATCTCTGCCTTTCCCTATAATATAACCTCCCCATGCTCCTCCTCTGCCACACCCCTCCTTCCTTCCTCCCTCTTTCCATTCCCTCCCTGGTGGGAAGTACTATTCTGTGCAGTAGTTGGCAGGTTCACTGGAGCACAAGTTCAGCCAGGAGTCTCGGCTTCATTTGAACCCTACAGCCCCTACAACCCTACAGACATATGTTATAATCTATCATAGAGAGCGTGTCCAAAGCTGTCGCATTTTAGGAGTCATTTCACCTATTTTATGTGTAAGGTTTTTTATTTATTTTTTCAAGGAGAGCTGTTCATAGGCACAAGCACTCACACAGGTACAGAAAGAATGCTTCTGTTTAAACTCCCTGAACAGGTCTTTCCTTCTTTCAGTGTCTCTCTCTCTCTCTGTCTGTCTCTTTCGTTCTCTCTCTTTCTTTTGTTCCCTCTCTACTCTCTCTCTCTCCCTCGTGGTTATCTGGCCCCATCAAGACAGACACAGACAGAAATCACAAATCACAGAGTAGTAAATTAATCTTTATTTTTCTTTCCATCACTCCTCTCCTCTGGAGTTTAATAAACACAGCTCTACACAAATGGATAAAGAAAACGAATATTAATTGATGGACCTCTCCTAGAGAGAGAGATTGTGTGCGAATGTTAGTTGGTTTGATGATGTTCAGACATGTTGGTTTGAGTCTACGTCAAGGAAGTGAGGTCTGTCATCCAACCAAAGACTGAGTCAGTTACCCCCCTTTAGTCAGTGGTTTTCATTCTCACACCAGCCCCGTCTCGAACCAAACCGACTGTCTGTGTGTCTGTTTTACCATGGACAACTGTCTGTGTGTCTGTTTTACCATGGACAACTGTCTGTGTGATCAACTAAAAACCTCTTCAGTCACTTCACACCATAAAACTGACACACACCCCTTTTGAAACACCTTCTTAAGTCATCTAGACACCACCTGTTCTTAGCCCGTCTCACCTGCTGTCCTTAGCCTTTCTCACTTCATGCCACACACCTCAGAACTCAGAGTTTCACAGAAGCTTCATAGCTAACGTGGCACTTTGTATATCTTGACAACTCAACCATGATAGCACCAATTGCAAAATCAATGTTTGATTTTCTACATGGGGTTTGAGTCTTGATTGTTGAGAGAAATGAAGTACCACGTTAGCCATAAAGCTTTCAGAAAACTCACCTTAGGTTTATGGAAACATGGCTATCTCCCTCAACCCATTACATCTTTGTACACCCCTGCCTCATCGCTAACACGAACCATCACCAACAGCAAACAGCCCCTGGGATTACAGCTAGCTATCTAGCGACGTAGCCTTGGTGCTGACTACAGTACACATACTGCCTCTGTTTCTTCATTCTGTGCTTTGCTCTTGGGTTTACTTTCCTCCATCTCTCATTGTCTGTTGGGTTAAAACGCCCATATGGAGGAGATGGACACAGAGCTAACGTCGATTTTCTAGGTGGTGGTGTAACATGAACGATGTGCTTGGAAGTGTCTGAGTCGAGATGGTTTAAAACAGTCTACTCTAGATGGTTTAAAACAGCCTACTCTAGATGGTTTAAAACAGTCTACTCTAGATGGTTGAAAACAGTCTACTCTGGATGGTTGAAAACAGTCTACTCTAGATGGTTGAAAACAGTCTACTCTAGATGGTTGAAAACAGTCTACTCTAGATGGTTTAAAACAGTCTACTCTAGATGGTTTAAAACAGTCTACTCTAGATGGTTTAAACAGTCTACTCTAGATGGGTTAAAACAGTCTACTCTAGATGGGTTAAAACAGTCTACTCTAGGTGGTTAAAACAGTCTACTCTAGGTGGTTTAAACAGTCTACTCTAGGTGGTTTAAACAGTCTACTCTAGGTGGTTTAAACAGCCTACTCTAGATGGTTTAAAACAGTCTACTCTAGATGGTTTAAAACAGTCTACTCTAGATGGTTTAAAACAGCCTAGTCTAGATGGTTTAAAACAGCCTACTCTAGATGGTTTAAAACAGTCTACTCTAGGTGGTTTAAACAGTCTACTCTAGGTGGTTTAAACAGTCTACTCTAGGTGGTTTAAACAGTCTACTCTAGGTGGTTTAAACAGTCTACTCTAGGTGGTTTAAACAGTCTACTCTAGGTGGTTTAAACAGTCTACTCTAGGTGGTTTAAACAGTCTACTCTAGGTGGTTTAAACAGTCTACTCTAGGTGGTTTAAAACAGTCTACTCTAGGTGGTTTAAACAGTCTACTCTAGGTGGTTTAAACAGTCTACTCTAGCTGGTTTAAACAGTCTACTCTAGCTGGTTTAAACAGTCTACTCTAGGTGGTTTAAACAGTCTACTCTAGGTGGTTTAAACAGTCTACTCTAGGTGTTTTAAACAGTCTACTCTAGGTGTTTTAAACAGTCTACTCTAGGTGGTTTAAACAGTCTACTCTAGCTGGTTTAAACAGTCTACTCTAGCTGGTTTAAACAGTCTACTCTAGGTGGTTTAAACAGTCTACTCTAGCTGGTTTAAACAGTCTACTCTAGATGTTTTAAACAGTCTACTCTAGCTGGTTTAAACAGTCTACTCTAGATGGTTTAAACAGTCTACTCTAGCTGGTTTAAACAGTCTACTCTAGCTGGTTTAAACAGTCTACTCTAGATGGTTTAAACAGTCTACTCTAGCTGGTTTAAACAGTCTACTCTAGGTGGTTTAAACAGTCTACTCTAGCTGGTTTAAACAGTCTACTCTAGCTGGTTTAAACAGTCTACTCTAGATGGTTTAAACAGTCTACTCTAGCTGGTTTAAACAGTCTACTCTAGCTGGTTTAAACAGTCTACTCTAGGTGGTTTAAACAGTCTACTCTAGGTGGTTTAAACAGTCTACTCTAGGTGGTTTAAACAGTCTACTCTAGATGGTTTAAACAGTCTACTCTAGCTGGTTTAAACAGTCTACTCTAGGTGGTTTAAACAGTCTACTCTAGCTGGTTTAAACAGTCTACTCTAGCTGGTTTAAACAGTCTACTCTAGGTGGTTTAAACAGTCTACTCTAGGTGGTTTAAACAGTCTACTCTAGGTGGTTTAAACAGTCTACTCTAGCTGGTTTAAACAGTGGTATAACACCCCTTATATGATCGATTGTTTTCTTAAATAAAAAGCATTGCAAGTGCATCAACATACAAAACATTATTGTGGTGTAAAAACAAACATAACATTTAAAACTCCATAGAAATAAATTAATATAATTGTTTATATATATATATATGCATATATATATATATATATACACATATTTGCGTATATATATATACATTTACATTTATATAGTTGGGCACTTGTGCTTTCTTCTCTGTGCAGTAATTTGGTTTTGGTTTTGAAAGGAGCCAGGTTAGAAGATAATGTGTACTGTAACTAGAAAACGTTTAGATTATTCGCAACTGGGGTTGGAGTTATTGATAAAGCGTGTCACGGGTCAACCTATTCAATTTCTTCTTTCAGTCAACTCACTGTCATAGGTAGCAGAGCATCAGTCCATGTTCTTAAGTCTATCTGTTCTATTGTGTTCCAGTCAAAAGGTTTTATGGAATGTTGGTCTCCTTCCAGAAAGGAAGTTCCAGAGATGTGGAACTTGGGAATTTTAGAACCTGTCACATGTTCTGTTCCCGAGCATTGCCTGTCATTCGTGGTCAGAACAGATCAGTTCCGAAAGCACCTCGCCTTCCTTTAATTCTCCCTTTATACGAAAATAAATATTCTGTCTTTCTCTTATCAGCCGTTCAGTTGTTACAGAACTCGTCCTCTCTGTCTGTCTGCCCCCTATCTCTTGCCATATCTCTGTTCCAGATACTGCCTCACATCCTTCAGGTTGTAGAAGAAGGGTCCTTTCCCACCCAGGTAGGCAATCTTCCTTCTCTGCACGATGCACACCCTCTCGTAGGACACGCCGTAGGCTACGTTAGCATTGTTGTCCATGCAATCAGCCACCAGCTGGCACTGAGGCGGCAGGCTGAAGGCCTCAGTCAGTTTCATGGCCGCCACCACCCTCTCCTCCAGCGACCGGTGCTTCCTGACCTCGAAGGAGCATGGGCCCATGGTGGGCGCCACCCAGCCGTCTGAGGGGTGCGCCTCGTCGATGTAGACCAGCAGGAAGTCAGCCACGTTAGAGAACTCCTCCACCAGCAGCCGGAAGGCGGGCAGGTGGCTGATGAATGGGGGTCAGGTGGCCGAACCGAAGTTCACCACAAGAGGGCGCTCTGATGACTCGAAGTCCAGCAGGCGGCACTCGTCTCCAGGATGACGGGCCGTGGTAGCGGTCACACTGCTCCTACGCCGGACGCCATGGTTACCACCGCTACCAGGAACCTTCACCACTTTGGAGTTGGGTGCCTCACTGCCAAGTTTCACCTACATGGGGAGAGAGAGGGGAGGAGAGGAGGGAGAGGAGGGAAGGAGGGTAGGAGAGGAGCGAGAGGAAGGAGGGGAGGGAGAAAGAGATAAAGAGAGGTTGGTTATCAGCTGGTCATCTTGAGCTGTACTGTCTTTCTGAAAGAAAAGAGAAGCTTGGTGTCGCCAGTCAATCAAGACAATAATATACACACTACAGGTGGTTGGTGGCACCTTCATTGGATATCATGTATTATTGAGTGAATCACACTGCTGCTCTCTCATGTAGCTATTTGTGCCTTACGGATTGTGGTTGTGGTGGATGGCTGTTCACAAACGTATATATCATCGCCACTATGGCCAATTTATTGCCTTACCTCCTTTATCCTACCTCATTTGCACACACTGTATATAGACTTTTTCTACTGTATTATTGACTGTATGTTTTGTTTATTCCATGTGTAACTCTGTGTTGTTGTATGTGTCGAATTGCTACGCTTTATCTTGGCCAGGTCGCAGTTGCAAATGAGAACTTGTTCTCAACTAGCCTCCCTGGTTAAATAAAAGTGAAATAAATACAAATAAATAAAAAATATGTGTATTTTATACCAATAATGGTTGAATTGAATAATTGTAAGCTGCCTATCAATTGTTGTTTTTGTCGACCAGTGGATAGCCAGGGCTCCTGCAACAGCTGCATCGTGTGGATCCCAGTCTGTGGAACAGAAGTCTGGTGACTTTCTCCCTTCTATACTCCTCTCTGGTATTATGCTCCATACTGTCAACAAAGAGTTTATTTAAGAAGGCCACGGGTTGGGGCTTTCATTGCTCAATCTAATTCATGCTAAATACATTTTCTTTCTCCATAGGCCTAATGGACACAAGTTCAAACTTGCGCTCTTTGGTAGACTTAAACCGCTGAAAATTATCGAGATATCAAAGTGTCACCAACAAAAATGTAAACAATAAGCCTATAGCAAGCAATGGTAGCAATGAGCCCAATCAGTCCTCCATGACAACAAGATCATAAACAACTGAGTTGGCTCTGGTCAGCTCGGGAATTCAATCTTGAAACCTTCCAGGTTACTAGTCCAACAATCTAAGCACTAGGCTACGCTGCCGCCCCAAAGAAATGATTATTACTGAGTTTGGGAAATCAAAACAATTACGTTACCGACTGCAATTTTGGACAGGTCATGTAGTAACTGTAACAGATTACATTTAGAAAGTAACCTACCTAGCCCTGTGTGTGTGTGTGTGTGTGTGTGTGTGTGTGTGTGTGTGTGTGTGTGATGGAGTGTGCAAAGCTGTCATCAAGGCAAAGTGTGACTATTATGAAGTATCTCAAATATAAAATATATTTAGGTTGCTACATGATTCCATATATGTCATTTCATAGTTTTGATGTCTTCACTACTATTCTACAGTATAGAAAATAGTAAAAATAAAGAAAAACCCTGGAATGAGTAGGTGTGCCCAAACTTTTGACTAGTCCTGTCCATCACAGAAGACTGAAATATGCCAAAACCGTTTGACATAGAAACACTGAACGACTGAACAACAGAAGCAGGGACTGAACGACAGAGGCAGGGACTGAACGACAGAGGCAGGGACTGAACGACAGAGGCAGGGACTGAACGACAGAGGCAGGGACTGAACGACAGAGGCAGGGACTGAACGACAGAAGCAGGGACTGAACGACAGAGGCAGGGACTGAACGACAGAGGCAGGGACTGAACGACAGAGGCAGGGACTGAACGACAGAGGCAGGGACTGAACGACAGAGACAGGGACTGAACGACAGAGGCAGGGACTGAACGACAGAGGCAGGGACTGAACGACAGAGGCAGGGACTGAACGACAGGAGCAGGGACTGAACGACAGAGACAGGGACTGAACAACAGAGACAGGGACTGAACGACAGAGACAGGGACTGAACGACAGAGACAGGGACTGAACGACAGAGGCAGGGACTGAACGACAGGAGCAGGGACTGAACGACAGAGACAAGGACTGAACGACAAAGGCAGGGCGAGGGGAAGAGAGGGGGCATGAGAGAGTGAAAGAGAACAAGAGAGGATGAAGCGATAGAGAGAGTGTGACAAAGTGACAAGGACACAACAGAGGATCAGACTCTCAACAAGGGGACAGAGAGGGTAGAGGTAGGGGTTTCCTCTACCAAATTACCCCAAACTAGACCAACAAGAGGACAGAGAGGGGAGAAGCAGGGTTTCCTCTACCAAATTACCCCAAACTAGACCAACAAGGGGACAGAGAGGGTAGAGGCAGGGGTTTCCTCTACCAAATTACCACAAACTAGACCAACAAGGGGACAGAGAGGGGAGAGGCAGGGTTTCCTCTACCAAATTACCCCAAACTAGACCAACAAGAGGACAGAAAGGGGAGAAGCAGGGGATTCCTCTACCAAATTACCCCAAACTAGACCAACAAGAGGACAGAGAGGGGAGAAGCAGGGGATTCCTCTACCAAATTACCCCAAAATAGACCAACAAGGGGACAGAGAGGGGAGAGGCAGGGGAGTCCTCTACCAAATTACCCCAAACTAGACCAACAAGAGGACAGAGAGGGGAGAAGCAGGGGATTCCTCTACCAAATTACCCCAAACTAGACCAACAAGGGGACAGAGAGGGGAGAGGCAGGGGAGTCCTCTACCAAATTACTCCAAACTAGACCAACAAGGGGACAGAGAGGGGAGAAGCAGGGGATTCCTCTACCAAATTACCCCAAACTAGACCAACCACATTCTTTAGTGACGAGCGTCGTGCACGTGTTTCATTCACCTCCTATAAGCCATTCACATCCATTCTGTACATGTTCTTATCTGTCAAAATGCCTGTAGAAGTAAGATGATCTGTGTAAGTGCCCACCTGTCTACCTGTCTACCTGTCTACATGTCTACATGTCTACCTGTCTACCTGTCTACATGTCTACCTGTCTACCTGTCTACATGTCTACCTGTCTACCTGTCTACATGTCTACCTGTCTACCTGTCTACCTGTCTACCTGGTGTCTGGCTGGCACTGACACACTGGTCTATGTTTGGTTTGGGAGTTAAAATGTAACATTTAGGAGAAGCCAGACCTCTGAACTTCTGAGTAACAGAGGGGTGAATGGCCCTCATGGTTTTGACTGTCTGGGGACCAAAGTTCATCACGTTTTAGATCAGATAACCTACATTTTGAATTTGATATTAAAGTTCAACATTTAAAGGAGAGGACATGGGCTCAGATGACCAGATAAGAAGAAGTCAGTGATGCAGATGTATAACTGTCCTTTTAAAATGAAGGACTGACCTTCTAAAAACGATACAGTGCTTTTGAAAGGTTAAGATTAACAGAGAAGTATGCCTATAACCGTTGAGATAATTGTATGCTGACGCATACCAACTTTTCCAGGTGATGCCACTCGGACACTTTTAGAGGACACTATTTCGCTAGAGTAAAAATAGTAAAATTATCTGTGAATATGTCCATGAGAGATTACTATCATATTGGAACATTGCCCAATACCTGTGGGTCTGTTGAACACAGTTATACCCACAATACAAGTTGCTACAACTCACAGTATAAGCACAAACTCGAGCCTCAGTGTAGCCTGCAGTGTTAACATACCATGGTTCATTACCTGTTTGTATGCGTCCAGCAGAATGCTGTTTATATGACAGTATGCCATGGTTCATTACCTGTTTGTATGTGTCCAGCAGAATGCTGTTTATATGACAGTATGCCATGGTTCATTACCTGTTTGTATGCATCCAGCAGAATGCTGTTTATATGACAGTATGCCATGGTTCATTACCTGTTTGTATGCGTCCAGCAGAATGCTGTTTATATGACAGTATGCCATGGTTCATTACCTGTTTGTATGCATCCAGCAGAATGCTGTTTATATGACAGTATGCCATGGTTCATTACCTGTTTGTATGTGTCCAGCAGAATGCTGTTTATACGACAGTATGCCATGGTTCATTACCTGTTTGTATGCATCCAGCAGAATGCTGTTTATATGACAGTATGCCATGGTTCATTACCTGTTTGTATGTGTCCAGCAGAATGCTGTTTATACGACAGTATGCCATGGTTCATTACCTGTTTGTATGTGTCCAGCAGAATGCTGTTTATATGACAGTATGCCATGGTTCATTACCTGTTTGTATGCGTCCAGCAGAATGCTGTTTATATGACAGTATGACATGGTTCATTACCTGTTTGTATGCATCCAGCAGAAAGCTGTTTATACGACAGTATGCCATGGTTCATTACCTGTTTGTATGCGTCCAGCAGAATGCTGTTTATATGACAGTATGCCATGGTTCATTACCTGTTTGTATGCATCCAGCAGAAAGCTGTTTATACGACAGTATGCCATGGTTCATTACCTGTTTGTATGCGTCCAGCAGAATGCTGTTTATATGACAGTATGCCATGGTTCATTACCTGTTTGTATGTGTCCAGCAGAATGCTGTTTATACGACAGTATGCCATGGTTCATTACCTGTTTGTATGTGTCCAGCAGAATGCTGTTTATACGACAGTATGCCATGGTTCATTACCTGTTTGTATGTGTCCAGCAGAATGCTGTTTATATGACAGTATGCCATGGTTCATTACCTGTTTGTATGCATCCAGCAGAATGCTGTTTATATGACAGTATGCCATGGTTCATTACCTGTTTGTATGCGTCCAGCAGAATGCTGTTTATACGACAGTATGACATGGTTCATTACCTGTTTGTATGCGTCCAGCAGAATGCTGTTTATACGACAGTATGCCATGGTTCATTACCTGTTTGTATGCGTCCAGCAGAATGCTGTTTATATGACAGTATGACATGGTTCATTACCTGTTTGTATGCATCCAGCAGAAAGCTGTTTATACGACAGTATGACATGGTTCATTACCTGTTTGTATGCGTCCAGCAGAAAGCTGTTCCATATGGAACGGAGCCCCGCCGAGGTCAGCATGCGCTGCCACTCTCCCCCGCCGCCGCCAGGGCAGCTCAGCAACGACACCACACGCTTCACCAGCACCACCGAGTCGTAGAGCGCGAGGAACAGGCAGTTGGAGAAGAAACCCGGCAGGATCTGGAGGGTGACCAGCAGGTCCACGCTGGCAGCGCCCATTTGTTTAGGCTTCTGTCCCCGGACTAGACCGATGATGCGTCTCGGTTTTAGCTGCTTTCCAAGGACATGCGGTGAAGACAGGTGCTCCTCTGCTGTTCCCCGCTCACTGTCTGACACTGTCAAACACTAAATATGTCTCTGTCCCCTCTCTCGAAGGTGCAAGGTCTTTATGCTACTGCTCGCATTTCAACGGAGTGCGCTCTGATTTGACTTGGAGCGCACAAATTAATTGTCACCCGGGATAAAAAAGAGGCAAGAGAGGGCTCAGCTCAAGGAGCGTATTCGAGGGTTGTGCGCTGCGCTCCGCTGGTGCCAAAAGTTGTATCTAGCTGGCTTTGTAATTGCTTGTGTGCTCCAACGAGTTAGCCCTCTCGGCTGTAAATCTTTTTATACCGTAAATGATTCGCCTCCGTGATAGAGCTCCAGGCGTATCTTGTTGTAAGATCATGACGTCAGACCGAGTGCTACCCCCTCTCGTTGGCTATAGCGCTTCTCCGTAATATAACGCATGGAAACGGAGAAGGGTGGCCAACCCTACAAGGAACTTTATAAATGTATGTGAAAATACAAAATACAGTACAACGTGGTTAACAAACATTTTTTTTTTTATCATAAAAAGTAACAAAGATTAAAAACAATTCATTTCTAGACTAAATTAAATTAAGATAGACCAACAAAAAAAAAAAAATACCAGTAAAATGCATGTGCAGTTTTGATTTAAAAAAAAATTACAATTTCGCAAACCCTTTCATAAGTCCTATTCAATAAAATATGAAACCACTAAAACAACCATTTGATCTTGTTTTATTGACTGCCTTTGTATTTAACATCTCATCTCATTCTCAGCTATCTTGTCAAACAAAAAGAGTGGACAAAATTGGAAGCAAACTTGTACCCTGTGTTTTTCTAGGAAAGAGTAAATCAGGGGCCCGGGTGGAATGAACAACACCTGTCTCTCTCCCCCTTCAGCTGACACAAATGAACCCCTCTTGCCAAGCGCAGTGAGCCCACCAGGAAAATAAAGATGATTAGTAATGATTAGTAATTGTCATAGTCACTGGACATCTGCCATGTGGGATATTCAGACCTTCTATGAACTCATTATATAGCCACCCCTTATGATCACTCACTCACTGCTTTTAGACTGTTGACATGCACCCCGGGGTGCTGAGTCTAAAACACCATCCAGCACCCCTACAAGCCATTGCGGGCACAGGGTAAGATTCACCCACCTCTGGTCTCAAGTGATGTCCCCAAAGTCCTTTCCTTATCTCCATTCCTTCTTCTACACGGATCTGAGAGGACTTTCCTTGTGTTTCTGACTTCAGATGACTGGAAGGAGACGAGAGTGAGAGGGGGGATAATTGAGGTACGACCCAGCCAGCTTGATGCTTCGTATCCTCAGTCTTCCATACATCCTGCCTAATCTCTTCTCCTGCAGAAGCTTTATACCTGGTACTGTATACAGAAAGCCTGTTCCTCTAGGCCATAAAGAAAGTCCATGGGTACAAGCCAATGGCTGCACTTACAGG
The DNA here is from genome assembly GCF_045791955.1 of Oncorhynchus clarkii lewisi. Lineage (NCBI taxonomy): Eukaryota > Metazoa > Chordata > Actinopteri > Salmoniformes > Salmonidae > Oncorhynchus > Oncorhynchus clarkii. The sequence continues at coordinate 38,000,370 of NC_092171.1, read as the reverse complement.
ATGTAATGTCATGGCCACAGGAGGTTGGTGGCACCTTAATTGGGGAGAATGGGCTTGTGTTAATGACTGGAGTGGAATCTGTGGAATGGTATCAAATACATCAAACAGATTGTTTCCATGGTTTCCGGGTGTTTGATGCCATTCCATCTTCTCCGTTCCGGCCATTATTATAAACCATTCTCCCTACACTGGTCATGGTCGTTATTATGAGCCATTCTCCCTACACTGGTCATGGTCGTTATTGTAAGCCATTCTCCCTACACTGGTCATGGTCGTTATTATAAACCATTCTCCCTACACTGGTCATGGTCGTTATTATGAGCCATTCTCCCTACACTGGTCATGGTCGTTATTATGAGCCATTCTCCCTACACTGGTCATGGTCGTTATTATAAGCCATTCTCCCTACACTGGTCATGGTCGTTATTATGAGCCATTCTCCCTACACTGGTCATGGTCGTTATTATGAGCCATTCTCCCTACACTGGTCATGGTCGTTATTATGAGCCATTCTCCCTACACTGGTCATGGTCGTTATTATAAGCCATTCTCCCTACACTGGTCATGGTCGTTATTATAAGCCATTCTCCCTACACTGGTCATGGTCGTTATTGTAAGCCATTCTCCCTACACTGGTCATGGTCGTTATTATAAGCAATTCTCCCTACACTGGTCATGGTCGTTATTATAAGCAATTCTCCCTACACTGGTCATGGTCGTTATTGTAAGCCATTCTCCCTACACTGGTCATGGTCGTTATTTAAGCCATAGGCTATGTTTATTATATGACATTTATCCACGTGAGGGCACAGTCAGCTTACAAAGGCTTAGGAGCAATAGATTGTTTCTTATGTCCAAAGAGGTGACACAATTGTCAAACATTTCAGTTTGGCAACAGTATTACCTTAAATCATAGCAGGGTGACAGAGAGTTAAAATCTATAGAGGTGACATCTTGTTAAACACCTAGGTCAACCTTTATCTAGGATTGTTCCATATAGAGGCTCTATAGATGATCATACTGTCTGTTGATAAGCCAATGTTTGCTAAGGTTACGGTTTAGGTTTAGAATAAGGGTTAGGGCTAGTGTTAAGTTTAGGGTTAGGATAAAAGTTAAGGGTTTAGGATAAGAGTTAAGTGTTAAGGTTAAGGTTAGGGTTAGGGCTACAGTTAGAGTTAGTGGATAGTTAGTTGAAATGTTGTTGACAATTATTGAACACCTACTGAACATCTGCAAACCATCTCCTGACCGTCTCCTGACCATCTCCTGACCGTCTCCTGACCATCTCCTGACCGTCTCCTGACCGTCTTCTGACCATCTCCTGACCCTCTCCTGACCGTCTCCTGACCATCTGCAAACCATCTCCTGACCGTCTTCTAACCATCTCCTGACCGTCTCCTGACCATCTGCAAACCATCTCCTGACCGTCTCCTGACCCTCTCCTGACCGTCTCCTGACCGTCTTCTGACCATCTCCTGACCGTCTTCTGACCCTCTCCTGACCGTCTCCTGACCATCTGCAAACCATCTCCTGACCGTCTCCTGACCATCTGCAAACCGTCTCCTGACCGTCTCCTGACCATCTGCAAACCATCTCCTGACCGTCTCCTGACCATCTGCAAACCGTCTCCTGACCGTCTTCTGACCCTCTCCTGACCGTCTCCTGACCATCTCCTGACCGTCTCCTGACCATCTGCAAACCGTCTCCTGACCGTCTTCTGACCCTCTCCTGACCGTCTCCTGACCATCTCCTGACCGTCTCCTGAACATCTGCAAACCGTCTCCTGACCATCTTCTGACCATCTCCTGACCGTCTCCTGAAAATCTCCTGACCCTCTCCTGACCGTCTTCTGACCATCTCCTGACCGTCTCCTGAACATCTGCAAACCATCTCCTGACCGTCTCCTGACCGTCTCCTGACCCTCTCCAGACCGTCTCCTGACCGTCTTCTGACCATCTCCTGACCGTCTCCTGACCATCTGCAAACCATCTCCTGACCATCTCCTGACCATCTGCAAACCATCTCCTGACCATCTCCTGACCGTCTCCTGACCGTCTTCTGACCATCTCCTGACCGTCTCCTGACCGTCTTCTGACCATCTGCAAACCATTTCCTGACCGTCTTCTGACCGTCTTCTGACCCTCTCCTGACCGTCTCCTGACCCTCTCCTGACCGTCTTCTGACCATCTCCTGACCCTCTCCTGACCATCTGCAAACCATCTCCTGACCATCTCCTGACCGTCTCCTGACCGTCTATTGACCATCTGCAAACCATCTGCAAACCATCTCCTGACTGTCTCCTGACCGTCTTCTGACCATCTGCAAACCATCTCCTGACCGTCTTCTGACCATCTGCAAACCATCTCCTGACCGTCTTCTGACCATCTCCTGACCGTCTCCTGACCATCTGCAAACCATCTCCTGACCGTCTTCTGACCCTCTCCTGACCGTCTTCTTTTTTTTTTTTATTTTTTTTTATTTTACCCCTTTTTCTCCCCAATTTCGTAGTATCCAATTGTTGTAGTAGCTACTATCTTGTCTCATCGCTACAACTCCCGTACGGGCTCGGGAGAGACGAAGGTTGAAAGTCATGCGTCCTCCAATACACAACCAACCAAGCCGCTGCTTCTTTAACACAGCGCACATCCAACCCGGAAGCCAGCCGCACCAATGCGCCGGAGGAAACACCGTGCACCTGGCCACCTTGGCTAGCGTACACTGCGCCCAGCCCGCCACAGGAGTCGCTGGTGCGCAATGAGACAAGGACACCCCTACCGACCAAGCCCTCCCTAACCCGGGCGACGCTAGGCCAATTGTGCGTCGCCCCACGGACCTCCCGGTCGCGGCCGGTTACGACAGAGCCTGGGCGCGAACCCAGGACTCTGATGGCACAGCTGGCGCTGCAGTACAGCGCCCTTAACCACTGCGCCACCCGGGAGGCCCTCCTGACCGTCTTCTGACCGTCTCCTGACCGTCTCCAGACCGTCTCCTGACCATCTCCTGACCGTCTCCTGACCGTCTCCTGACCGTCTTCTGACCATCTCCTGACCGTCTCCTGACCGTCTCCTGACCGTCTTCTGACCATCTCCTGACCGTCTCCTGACCCTCTCCTGACCGTCTCCTTACCATCTGCAAACCATCTCCTGACCGTCTTCTGACCATCTCCTGACCGTCTCCTGACCATCTGCAAACCATCTCCTTGGGACTATACAAATAAAGTGTTACTAACATTTCAGTTTCACAACAAGGTTTCCTAACGGTATAGCATAACGGTATAGCATAACGGTATAGGGGTTATAGGGCAGTTACATGTATATATAATCATCTTATAGGAAAAACAAATGCAATGTCGTTAATTCTAAAGAGTGGTCTCCATTGCCAAACATTCAGTTTGAATCTGATTACGTAGTGTTATAAAATGGTGACAATGCATTGGTTTCTGTGTCACATAAGATGTTTACCCAAGTAAGCCAATCGTTTTTTACGTTATTTATTAACCTTTACTTATCCAGGAAGTCACATTGAATTCAGAAGACCTATTTCATGAGGGAGACTAGATTAGATTAGGTGTTAGTTTTAGAGGCTGGGGTTGGAGTTTAGATTAGATTAGATTAGGTGTTAGGGTTAGAGACTGGGGTTGTAGCTGAGATTAGATTAGATTAGGTGTTAGGTTTAGATGCTGGGGTTGGAGTTTAGATTAGATTAGGTGTTAGGGTTAGAGACTGGGGTTGGAGCTGAGATTAGATTAGGTGTTAGGGTTAGAGGCTGGGGTTGGAGCTGAGATTAGATTAGGTGTTAGGGTTAGAGGCTGGAGATGGAGCTGAGATTAGATTAGGTGTTAGGGTTAGAGGCTGGGGTTGGAACTGAGATAAGATTAGGTGTTAGGGTTAGAGGCTGGGGTTAGAGCTGAGATTAGATTAGGTGTTAGGGTTAGAGGCTGAGGTTGGAGCTGAGTTTAGATTAGGTGTTAGGGTTAGAGGCTGGGGTTGGAGGTGAGATTAGATTATATTAGGTGTTAGGGTTAGAGGCTGGGGTTGGAGCTGAGAATAGATTAGGTGTTAGGGTTAGAGGCTGGGGTTGGAGCTGAGATTAGATTAGATTAGATTAGGTGTTAGGGTTAGACACTAGGGTTAGAGCTGAGATTAGATTAGGTGTTAGGGTTAGAGACTGGGGTTAGAGCTGAGATTAGATTAGGTGTTAGGGTTAGAGGCTGGGGTTAGAGCTGAGATTAGATTAGGTGTTAGCGTTAGAGTCTGGGGTTAGAGCTGAGATTAGATTAGGTGTTAGGGTTAGAGGCTGGGGTTGGAGCTGAGATTAGATTAGGTGTTAGGGTTAGAGACTGGGGTTGGAGCTGAGATTAGATTAGGTGTTAGTTTTAGAGGTTGGGGTTGGAGTTTAGATTAGATTAGGTGTTAGGGTTAGAGACTGGGGTTGGAGCTGAGATTAGATTAGATTAGGTGTTAGGCTTAGATGCTGGGGTTGGAGATTATATTATATTAGGTGTTAGGGTTAGAGGCTGGGGTTGGAGCTGAGAATAGATTAGGTGTTAGGGTTAGAGGCTGGGGTTGGAGCTGAGATTAGATTAGGTGTTAGGGTTAGAGGCTGGGGTTGGAACTGAGATAAATATTAGGTGTTAGGGTTAGAGGCTGGGGTTAGAGCTGAGATTAGATTAGGTGTTAGGGTTAGAGGCTGGGTTGGAGCTCAGTTTAGATTAGGTGTTAGGGTTAGAGGCTGGGGTTGGAGCTGAGATTAGATTATATTAGGTGTTAGGGTTAGAGGCTGGGGTTGGAGCTGAGAATAGATTAGGTGTTAGGGTTAGAGGCTGGGGTTGGCGCTGAGATTAAATTAGGTGTTAGGGTTAGAAGTTGGGGTTAGAGCTGAGATTAGATCAGGTGTTAGGTTTAGAGACTGGGGTTGGAGCTGAGATTAGATTAGGTGTTAGGGTTAGAGGCTGGGGTTAGATCTGAGATTAGATTAGGTGTTAGGGTTAGAGACGGGTTAGAGCTGAGATTAGATTAGGTGTTAGGGTTAGAGACTGGGGTTGGAGCTGATGTAAGGTGTTAGGGTTAGAGACTGGGGTTGGAGCTGAGATTAGATTAGGTGTTAGGGTTAGAGGCTGGAGTTGGAGCTGAGATTAGATGAGGTTTTAGGGTCAGAGGCTGGGGTTAGAACTGAGATTAGATTAAGTGTTAGGGTTAGAGTCTGGGTTAGAGCTGAGATTAGATTAGGTGTTAGGGTTAGAGTCTGGGGTTAGAGCTGAGATTAGATTAGGTGTTAGGGTTAGAGGCTGGGGTTAGAGCTGAGATTAGATTAAGTGTTAGGGTTAGAGGCTGGGGTTGGAGCTGAGATTAGATGAAGTGTTAGGGTTAGAGTCTGGGGTTAGAGCTGAGATTAGATTAGGTGTTAGGGTTAGAGGCTGGGGTTAGATCTGAGATTAGATTAGGTGTTAGGGTTAGAGACGGGTTAGAGATGAGATTAGATTAGGTGTTAGGGTTAGAGACTGGGGTTGGAGCTGATGTAAGGTGTTAGGGTTAGAGACTGGGGTTGGAGCTGAGATTAGATTAGGTGTTAGGGTTAGAGGTTAGAGCTGAGCTAAGATTAGGTGTAAGGGTTAAAGGTTAGAGAATGGAGCTGAGGTTAGGTTAAGTGTTAGGGTTAGAGACTGGAGCTGAGGTTAGGTGTTAGGGTATGAGACTGGGGTTGGAGCTGAGGTAAGGTGTTAGGGTTAGAGGCTGGAGCTGAGGTTAGGTGTTAGAGGTTAGAGGATGGTGCTGAGGTTAGGTTCGAATAGGGGGTTATGGTTAGAGGTTAGAGTCTGGGGTTGGAGCTGAGATTAGATTAGGTGTTAGGGTTAGAGGTTAGAGTCTGTAGCTGAGATTAGATTAGGTTTTATTGTTAGATTGTTTGAAATGATTGGGGTTGGAGCTCAGATTAGGTTAAGTGTTAGGGTTAGAGGTTTGAGTTTAGAGATTGGGGATGGGGTTAAGGACTGTGTGATCCTACATGTAGCTCTATTCTTGTCGTCTCTTTAGATGTGTGGATATTGTAGCCCTACTCCTACACCACTAACCCAGAAAACTCTAGCTGGGCCAGCAGAACAATGCTTTTCCTGTCCCCTGTTCTCTCTCTGTTTCTCACTCTCTTTCTCTCACTCTCTCACACAGAGACAGGCAGGCAGACAGTTTTGATAATGCTCACTTTGTGCTCACTCATCTCTCATTACAAGGCACCAGGACTGGTGGTGTTGTCACTCGTTACAACATGCCCTAACACAGAAAAAGGAAGCTATATTTGCACGTGAGGATTTTGGCAGTGTGATGAGCATGTGAAGGAGGGAGCAGGGAAAACATAGGGAACAGGAAGGAACAAGGGAAACAGGGGAGTCACACTTCAAATAGAGCTCCAAAACAACAGCGGGATTGATGGGCAGGGTAGCAAATCCAGTGGACAGTGAACTTTGTCTCGCCTGTTTAGCTCTCTCTCCTCCTCTCCTTCTCTCATAGTCTCTCATCCTGTCTCTGTCTGTCTACCCACACTCTCCCTCTCTCTCCTCTCTCCCCCCTCTCTCTCACCCCTCTCTCTTTGTCTCTCCAACCTCCTCTCTTTCTTTCTCTCTCTTTCTCACTCTCGCTCTCTCCTCCCCCTCTCTCTGTCTCCTAGCCAGCTGTTGTATCGGTCCGGTCTTCTCAGACTCTTTTTATATTCGGCTCACATTCAACGTTTGGGTCATGGAGTTCTTCCCAACCCAACCCAACCCTTCCTTTGTCAAAGCTCTCTGCCTCTCTTCTTCCCTTCTTTCTCTCATTCCCCCTTTCTCCCTCTCCTTCCCTCTGCTCTGGGTCAAACCGACTCGACAGCATCAATAAGTCTTGAAGAAGCCCAATTGAGCTCCATTCCTGTCACAGCCGTCCGACAGGCATCCAGCTCTTGCCAAGTCAGCTATGTTCACTGTGGGGGTTAGTGAACATTGGAGATAATGTCAAGTCATATAGTTCCCAAAAAGCATACCGAATGTTTTTTACTTTGTATGTATTTTTTTGAACAATCATATTTGAAATGCATGAGAAAGGGCATAATGCATTATTCCAGCCCAGGTGCAATTTAGATTTTGGCACTAGATGGCAGCAGTGTATGTGCTAAGTTTTAGACTGATCCAGTGAACCATTGCATTTCTGTTTAAAATTTTGTGTCAAGACTGCCCAAATATGCCTAATTGGTTATTAACAACTTTTCAAGTTCATAACTGTGCACTCTCCTCAAACAATAGCATGGCATTATTTCACTGTAATAGCTACTGTACATTTGACAGTGCAGTTAGAGTAACAAGAATTTAAGCTTTCTGCCAATATCAGATATGTTTATGTCCTGGGAAATGTTCTTGTTACTTACAAACTCATGCTAGTTGCATTAGCGCATATAAGCTCTACCATCCCGCGGATGGGACACCTGTAAAGATCCATTTAAAGACTATATAACACAATACAGTAAATATTTTTGCATTATTACGCTTCATTAAAATTATACTGAACAAAAATATAAACGCAACATGCAACAATTTCAAAGATTTTACTGAGTTACAGTTCATATAAGGAAATCAGGCAATTGAAATAAATGAATTAGACCCTAATCTGTGGGTTTCACATGACTGGGCCTGGCTCCCACTGTGGAACCAGGTCCAGCCAATCTGAATAAGTTTTGCCCGACAAAAGTAGTTATCAGCAACCCACCCCCCCTCCCTCAGACAATCCCGCAGGTAAAGAAGCCAGATGTGGAGGGCCTGGGATGGCGTGGTCTGCAGTTCTGAGGCCGGTTGGACGTACTGCCAAATTCTCTAAAATGGAATTGAAGACAGCTTAATGAACATTACATTCTCTGGCAACAGCTCTGGTGAACATTCCTGCAGTCAGCATGCCAATTGTAAGCTCCCTCAAATCTTGAGACATCTGTGGAATTGTGTTGTGTGACAAAACTGCACATTTTAAAGTGGCATTTTATTGTCCCCAGCACAAGGTGCACCTGTGTAATGATCAAGATGTTTTATCACCTTATTGATATGCCACACCTGTCAGGTGGATGGATTATCTTGGTAAAGGAGAAATGCTCACTAACAGGGATGTAAACACATTTTTTTTGCGGTATTCAGACTAACCTTATGCGGTATTCAGACTTACCTTATGCGGTATTCAGACTTACCTTATGCGGTATTCAGACTAACCTTATGCGGTATTCAGACTAACCTTATGCGGTATTCAGACTAACCTTATGCGGTATTCAGACTTACCTTATGCGGTATTCAGATTTACCTTATGCGGTATTCAGACTTATCTTATGCAGTATTCAGGCTAACCTTATGCGGTATTCAGGCTAACCTTATGCGGTATTCAGACTTACCTTATGCGGTATTCAGGCTAACCTTATGCGGTATTCAGACTTACCTTATGCGGTATTCAGACTAACCTTATGCGGTATTCAGGCTAACCTTATGCGGTGTTCAGGCTAACCTTATGCGGTATTCAGGCTAACCTTATGCGGTATTCAGGCTAACCTTATGCGGTATTCAGACTTACCTTATGCGGTATTCAGGCTAACCTTATGCGGTATTCAGACTTACCTTATGCAGTATTCAGACTAACCTTATGCGGTATTCAGGCTAACCTTATGCGGTATTCAGGCTAACCTTATGCGGTATTCAGACTTACCTTATGCGGTATTCAGGCTAACCTTATGCGGTATTCAGGCTAACCTTATGCGGTATTCAGACTTACCTTATGCGGTATTCAGACTTACATTATGCGGTATTCAGACTTACCTTATGCGGTATTCAGACTTACCTTATGCGGTATTCAGACTTACCTTATGCGGCATTCAGACTAACCTTATGCGGTATTCAGGCTAACCTTATGCGGTATTCAGACTTAGCTTATGCGGTATTCAGACTTACCTTATGCGGTATTCAGACTTACCTTATGCGGTATTCAGACTTACCTTATGCGGTATTCAGACTTTCCTTATGCGGGTGCTTTATAGGCTTTGCAGGCGTGATTCCCTTGCAACCACTGAATACATTTAATTCAGCACCAATTGGTAGATTTAAAAAAAAACTCTGATCTTGTATATTATGTAGAGTTAGGAAAGTATTTATGAATAATAAAAACAACAGGTTTGGAGAGCCTTCATGCACAGACATGACAGAGGAGAGAAAAGCAAACTAATGGAATGATGGAAAATAAAACGTAAAAGGATACGCGCATTTTTTTACATTTTCACCTAAAATTACATACCCAAATCTAACTGCCCTGAAGCAAGGATATGCCTATTCTTGGTACCATGTGAAAGGAACTCTTTGAAATTTGTGGAAATGTGAAAGGAATGTAGGAGAATATAACAGAATAGATGTGTTAAAAGATAATTCAAAGAAAAAAAACATCTGTTCTTTTGTATTTTTTTGTAAAATCATCTTTGAAATGCAAGGCCATAATGTATTATTCCAGCCCTGGTGCTATTTAGATTTTGTGCACTAGATGGCAGCAGTGTACAGTGCCTTGCGAAAGTATTCGGCCCCCTTGAACTTTGCGACCTTTTGCCACATTTCAGGCTTCAAACATAAAGATATAAAACTGTATTTTTTTGTTAAGAATCAACAACAAGTGGGACACAATCATGAAGTGGAACGACATTTATTGGATATTTCTAACGTTTTTAACATATCAAAAACTGAAAAATTGGGCGTGAAAAATTATTCAGCCCCTTTACTTTCAGTGCAGCAAACTCTCTCCAGAAGTTCAGTGAGGATCTCTGTTTGATCCAATGTTGACCTAAATGACTAATGATGATAAATACAATCCACCTGTGTGTAATCAAGTCTCCGTATAAATGCACCTGCACTGTGATAGTCTCAGAGGTCCGTTAAAAGCGCCGAGATCATCATGAAGAACAAGGAACACACCAGGCAGGTCTGAGATACTGTTGTGAAGAAGTTCAAAGCCGGATTTGGATACAAAAAGATTTCCCAAGCTTTAAACATCCCAAGGAGCACTGTGCAAGCGATAATATTGAAATGGAAGGAGTATCAGACCACTGCAAATCTACCAAGACCTGGCCGTCCCTCTAAACTTTCAGCTCATACAAGGAGAAGACTGATCAGAGATGCAGCAAAGAGGCCCATGATCACTCTGGATGAACTGCAGAGATCTACAGCTGAGGTGGGAGACTCTGTCCATAGGGCAACAATCAGTCGTATATTGCACAAATCTGGCCTTTATGGAAGAGTGGCAAGAAGAAAGCCATTTCTTAAAGATATCCATAAAAAGTGTTGTTTAAAGTTTGCCACAAGCCACCTGGGAGACACACCAAACATGTGGAAGAAGGTGCTCTGGTCAGATGAAACCAAAATTGAACTTTTTGGCAACAATGCAAAACGTTATGTTTGGCGTAAAAGCAACACAGCTCATCACTCTGAACACACAATCCCCACTGTCAAACATGGTGGTGGCAGCATCATGGTTTGGGCCTGCTTTTCTTCAGCAGGGACAGGGAAGATGGTTAAAATTGATGGGAAGATGGATGGAGCCAAATACAGGACCATTCTGGAAGAAAACCTGATGGAGTCTGCAAAAGACCTGAGACTGGGACGGAGATTTGTCTTCCAACAAGACAATGATCCAAAACATAAAGCAAAATCTACAATGGAATGGTTCAAAAATAAACATATCCAGGTGTTAGAATGGCCAAGTCAAAGTCCAGACCTGAATCCAATCGAGAATCTGTGGAAAGAACTGAAAACTGCTCTTCACAAATGCTCTCCATCCAACCTCACTGAGCTCGAGCTGTTTTGCAAGGAGGAATGGGAAAAAATGTCAGTCTCTCGATGTGCAAAACTGATAGAGACATACCCCAAGCGACTTACAGCTGTAATCGCAGCAAAAGGTGGCGCTACAAAGTATTAACTTAAGGGGGCTGAATAATTTTGCACGCCCAATTTTTCAGTTTTTGATTTGTTAAAAAAGTTTGAAATATCCAATAAATGTTGTTCCACTTCATGATTGTGTCCCACTTGTTGTTGATTCTTCACAAAAAAATACAGTTTTATATCTTTATGTTTGAAGCCTGAAATGTGGCAAAAGGTCGCAAAGTTCAAGGGGGCCGAATACTTTCGCAAGGCACTGTATGTGCAAAGTTTCAGACTGATCCAATGAACCATTGCATTTCTGTTGAAAATGTTGTGTCAAGACTGCCCAAATGTGCCTAATATGTTAATTAATAACTTTTCAAGTTCATAACTGTGCCCTCTCCTCAAACAATAGCATGGTATTATTTCACTGTAATAGCTACTGTAAATTGGCCAGTGCAGTTAGATGAACAATAATTTAAGCTTTCTGCCAATATCAGATATGTCTATGTCCTGGGAAATGTTCTTGTTATTTACTTGTTACTTAATTAAAACAACCCAGTAGTTTTGGTGCTATATACTCATTATTACTGGCTACAGAAGACTATAGCTTAGTTAAACGTTACAAGGCCAACATTTCATTAACTTTATTGTGGAAAAGATATGTTGATATGCTTCAGTTTGCTGCCATATGACTTGTCACCAGAAAATATAAGAGTAAAATGAATCTAAAAACTACTTCCATGAAAATCGTCTGTCCTCAGTTGCAGTACTCACTACTGAGTTCCAAACTGCCTCTGGAAGCAATGTCAGCACAAGAACTGTTCGTCGGGAGATTCATGAAAAGGGTATCCATGGCCGAGCAGCCGCACACAAGCCTAAGATCACCAAGCGCAATGCCAAGCATCGGCTGGAGTGGTGTAAAGCTCACCACCATTAGACTCTGGAGCAGTGGAAATGCGTTCTCTCTAGTGATGAATCCTGCTTCACCATCTGACAGTCCGACAAACAAATCTGGATTTGGTAGATGTCAGGAAAACGCTAACTGCCCGAATGCATAGTGTCAAATGTAAAGTTTGGTGGAGGAGGAATAATGGTCTGGGGCTGTTTTTCATGGTTTGGGCCCCTTAGTTCCAGTGAAGGGAAATCTTAACGCTACAGCATACAATTATATTCTAGATGATTTTGTGCTTTCAACTTTGTGGCCACTGTTTGAGGAAGGCCCTTTCCTGTTTCAGCCTGACAATGTCCCCATGCAAAAAGTGAGGTCCATACAGAAATGGTTTGTCTAGATCAGTGTGGAATAACTTGACTGGCCTGCACTAAGCCCTGACCTCAAACCCATCCAACACCTTGAATTGGAATGCCGACTGCGAGCCAGGCCTAGTCGGCCAACATCAGTGCCCGATCTCACTAATGCTCTTGCTCCCCGCAGCAATGTTTCAGAAGAGTGCAAGTTGTTATATCAGCAAAGTGTGGACCAACTCTATATTAAAGCCCATGATTTTGGAATGAGATGTTCAACGAACAGGTGTCCACATACTTTAGTCACGTAGTGTACTTGTTACATTATTTGATATTGAGATAAAAACAGCTGCAATGGGTCTTCAAATGAATGCGGGCAGTTCCCACTCCTCTCGTACGTTGGACTGTGAGTAGAGGGCACAGGAAAGACGTACCCACGCCGACACGGGACATGCGTGCAGTGGGGAGAGAGTTTGAGTCAACGTGACCTCACCGCATGATGTTTAACAATCATGTGAGCCAACTTTGATAAATGTACAAATGTCACTAATAGATACAAAGGCAACATGCATATAAAGTCAATATTTACTCTAATTACAAAGTTGTATGAGTGCCAGGCTAAATCCTATAAAACAAAATGAGCTCCAGAAATGCAAACATGGAGTTCGGATACGAGTTTGGTTATATGATCCATGACCTGATTTGGATGGAGACAGTGTTAGAAACAGCAGGTGAGAATGTTATTTCAGCACACAGGGTCTTCACTACAGGAGCTGGTCAGAGCTACTGAATGTCCTTGGTCTGACCTGGGCACCACTGACCAACATGGATATCAAGACAACACTGAACAAGTATTGTTACATGAGTCTTTCTATTGCATAATGAATGGTTCTTGGTTGACAGTAGAGAGAAGCAGACGTTATGATGAGGGACTTACAAGCTATGCAAACACCAGGCATGTAAACATTACACATGTATAAGAGACTTATATAATAACAATGTAGAACTGCAGGCTTATAAGGAATAGCTGTCTGCATCGAGAAAAGGTAAACAATGAAACATACCCCTAGATCCCATGCCTAACACAGACGCAAGCAGATACACACACACACACACACACACACACACACACACACACACACACACACACACACACACACACACACACACACACACACACACACAGACACAGACACACACAAGCATCAGAATGCTTTCCTCAAATATTTACTTTAATTACAAAGTTGTGTATGCGCCGGGCTAAATCCTACAAACAATAAGCTCCAGAAATGCAAACACAGCAGTTGGATATGACCATGTTTATCTAACCAGATTTGGATGGAGACAGTGTTAGAAACAGCGGATGATATTTCAGCACAGGGGGTCTTCACTAGAGAAGCTGGTCAGAGCTACTGAATGTCCTTGGTCTTTTTATTTATTTGACCTTTATTTAACTAGGCAAGTCAGTTAAAAGGACAAATTCTTATTTTCAAAGACGGCCAAGGAACAGCAGGTTAACTGCCTGTTCAGGGGCAGAATGACAGATTTGTAGCTTGTCAGCTTGGGGATTTGAGCTTCCAACCTTTACGGTTACTAGTCCAACGCTCTAACCACTGACCAACATGGATATCAAGACAACACTAAACAAGTATAACATCTAACATCATCATCTATGTACTGTACACCATTTAGCAGACACTTTTATCCAAAGCAATTTACAGTAACATTTTACATATGGGTGGTCCCAGGAATCAAAAACACTATCCTGGTGTTACAAGCAACATGCTCTACCAACTGAGCCATAGAGGACACTACAATTGAAGAGTCACTTTCTTTGACAAATACCAACGACAGGCATATGAATCAGAGCTGCACATACAACGTTCATTGAACATAATCTGACATTCTCGAAATTCCTTCTTTAACTTTTCTCCTCCCCCAATGGCAAACATTGTATTAGCATGAGCCATTGAGTTTGTAAACTACGGCTCGTGCCATAAATCAGCACAATCTACACTTGTCGTTTTTCAAAATGCTGGTGTTTTGAAGCTAAAATTGGGATTTTGTGCTAATTACCACACAAACTTTAGTAACAGAGAGCAATGTACAACACGACAAACTTAGCAGAACTAGTTATTTGTGGTAAATGCACGGGGGACCGCCATCTTTATGCTCCTCCCATCCAAATACGTTACGAAAGTGCATAGATCATTTGTTGACATCAATCTAAAAAACAACCACTAATTTCATTGTTTGTATCTGTTTGTCTTGTTGCTAAGAAGACTGCTGGTCAATAACACATCCCTTTGCATACCTATAATGTGAATATGGAGTGACTCCATACCAGACCTGGGATCAAATACTACAATGAACACAAATACAAACACATGTAAAGTGTTGGTCCCATGTTTTCATGAGCTGAAATGAAAGATCCCAAAAATTGTCCATACACAAAAAAAAGCTTATTTCACTCTTAAATTTTGGGCACACATTTGTTTACATCACTATTAGTGAGCATTTCTCCTTTGCCAAGATAATCCATCCACCTGTCAGGTGTGGCATATAAAGAAGCTGAATAAACAGCAGTTGCACCTTGTGCTGGGGAGAATAAAAGGCCACTCTCAAATGTGCATTTTTTTGTCACACAACACAATGTAACAGATGTCTTACATTTTGAGCGAGAGTGCAATTGGCATGCTGACTGCATCTGTCGGTCACAGAAACCTTTAAAAAAATGTAGAGGCGTGGATCAGAAAACCAGTCAGTATCTGGTGTGACCGACAGAAATTTTGCCAGAGAATTCCTCCAACGTCGTTTTAGAGAAATTGGCGGTACGTCCAACCGGCTTCAGAACCACAGATCACGTGTAACCACATCCGGCTTCTTCACATCATCTTTAATTACTTGTATTTATTTATTTAACCTTTATTTATTGAGGCAAGTCAATTAAGAACAAATTCTTATTTACAATGACGGCCTACCGGAAGACAAAAGGCCTCTTGCGGGGACAGGGACTTGGATTTTTTTTTTTATCTAAAAAATAATAAATATAAGACAAAACACACATCAGGACAAGAGAGACAACACAACACTACATAAAGAGAGACAACACAACACTACATAAAGAGAGACAACACAACACTACATAAAGAGAGACAACACAACACTACATAAAGAGAGACAACACAACACTACATAAAGAGAGACAACACAACACTACATAAAGAGAGACAACACAACACTACATAAAGAGAGACAACACAACACTACATAAAGAGAGACAACACAACACTACATAAAGAGAGACAACACAACACTACATAGAAACAACACAACACTACATAGAAACAACACAACACTACATAAAGAGAGACAACACAACACTACATAGAAACAACACAACACTACATAGAAACAACACAACACTACACAAAGAGAGACAACACAACACTACACAAAGAGAGACAACACAACACTACACAAAGAGAGACAACACAACACTTCATAAAGAGAGACAACACAACACTACATAGAAACAACACAACACTACATAGAAACAACACAACACTACACAAAGAGAGACAACACAACACTACATAAAGAGAGACAACACAACACTACATAGAAACAACACAACACTACATAGAAACAACACAACACTACATAAAGAGAGACAACACAACACTACATAAAGAGCGACAACACAACACTGCATAGAGACAACACTACATAAAGAGAGACAAAACAACACTACATAGAGACAACACAACACTACATAGAAACAACACAACACTACATAAAGAGAGACAACACAACACTACATAAAGAGAGACAACACAACACTACATAGAGACAACACAACACTCCATAAAGAGAGAGAACAAAACAGTACATAGAGACAACACAACACTACATAGAAACAACACAACACTACATAGAGACAACACAACACTACATAAAGAGAGACAACACAACACTACATAAAGACAGAGAACAAAACACTACATAGAGACAACACAACACTACATAGAAACAACACAACACTGCATAAAGAGAGACAACACAACACTACATAAAGAGAGACAGCACAACACTACATAGAGACAACACTACACAAAGAGAGACAACACAACACTACATAGAGACAACACTACATAAAGAGAGACAGCACAACACTACATAGAGACAACACAACACTACATAGAAACAACACAACACTACATAAAGAGAGACAACACAACACTACATAAAGAGAGACAACACAACACTACATAAAGAGAGACAACACAACACTACATAAAGAGAGACAACACAACACTACATAGAAACAACACAACACTACATAGAAACAACACAACACTACATAAAGAGAGACAACACAACACTACATAGAAACAACACAACACTACATAGAAACAACACAACACTACACAAAGAGAGACAACACAACACTACACAAAGAGAGACAACACAACACTTCATAAAGAGAGACAACACAACACTACATAGAAACAACACAACACTACATAGAAACAACACAACACTACATAAAGAGAGACAACACAACACTACATAAAGAGCGACAACACAACACTGCATAGAGACAACACTACATAAAGAGAGACAAAACAACACTACATAGAGACAACACAACACTACATAGAAACAACACAACACTACATAAAGAGAGACAACACAACACTACATAAAGAGAGACAACACAACACTACATAGAGACAACACAACACTCCATAAAGAGAGAGAACAAAACAGTACATAGAGACAACACAACACTACATAGAAACAACACAACACTACATAGAGACAACACAACACTACATAAAGAGAGACAACACAACACTACATAAAGACAGAGAACAAAACACTACATAGAGACAACACAACACTACATAGAAACAACACAACACTGCATAAAGAGAGACAACACAACACTACATAAAGAGAGACAGCACAACACTACATAGAGACAACACTACACAAAGAGAGACAACACAACACTACATAGAGACAACACTACATAAAGAGAGACAGCACAACACTACATAGAGACAACACAACACTACATAAAGACAACACAACACTACATAGAGAGAGACCTAAGACAACAACACAGCAATGCATGACAACACAGCATGATAGCAACACAACATGGTAGCAACACAACATGGTAGCAACACAACATGGTAGCAGCACAACATGGTAGCAGCACAACATGGTAGCAACACAACATGGTAGCAACACAACATGGTAGCAGCACAACATGGTAGCAACACAACATGGTAGCAACACAACATGGTAGCAACACAACATGGTAGCAGCACAACATGGTAGCAACACAACATCCTATCCACATCGATGGAACAGTAGTGGAGAGGGTAGCAAGTTTTAAGTTCCTCGGCATACACATCACAGACAAACTGAATTGGTCCACTCACACAGACAGCATTGTGAAGAAGGCGCAGCAGCGCCTCTTCAACCTCAGGAGGCTGAAGAAATTCGGCTTGTCACCAAAAGCACTCACAAACTTCTACAGATGCACAATCGAGAGCATCCTGGCGGGCTGTATCACCGCCTGGTACGGCAACTGCTCCGCCCTCAACCGTAAGGCTCTCCAAAGGGTAGTGAGGTCTGCACAACGCATCACCGGGGGCAAACTACCTGCCCTCCAGGACACCTACACCACCCGATGTCACAGGAAGGCCATAAAGATCATCAAGGACATCAACCACCCGAGCCACTGCCTGTTCACCCCGCTATCATACAGAAGGCGAGGTCAGTACAGGTGCATCAAAGCTGGGACCGAGAGACTGAAAAACAGCTTCTATCTCAAGGCCATCAGACTGTTAAACAGCCACCACTAACATTGAGTGGCTGCTGCCAACACACTGACACTGACTCAACTCCAGCCACTTTAATAATGGGAATTGATGGGAAATGATGTAAATATATCACTAGCCACTTTAAACAATGCTACCTTATATAATGTTACTTACCCTACATTATTCATCTCATATGCATACGTATATACTGTACTCTATATCATCGACTGTATCCTTATGTAATACATGTATCACTAGCCACTTTAACTATGCCACTTTGTTTACATACTCATCTCATATGTATATACTGTACTCGATACCATCTACTGTATCTTGCCTATGCTGCTCTGTACCATCACTCATTCATATATCCTTATGTACATATTCTTTATCCCCTTACACTGTGTACAAGACAGTAGTTTTGGAATTGTTAGTTAGATTACTTGTTCGTTATTACTGCATTGTCGGAACTAGAAGCACAAGCATTTCGCTACACTCGCATTAACATCTGCTAACCATGTGTATGTGACAAATACAATTTGATTTGATTTGATTTGACATGGTAGCAGCACAAAACATTGTACAAACATTATTGGGCACAGACAACAGCACAAAGGGAGACAAGCCACCCGTACAGCTGATGAAACTTTGGGATTGCACAACTGAAGAAGTTCTGCAAAAACTGTCAGAAACCGTCTCAGGGAAGCTCATCTGACTGCTCGTCGTCCTCACCAGGGTCTTGACCTAAATGCAATTCGACGTCATAACCGACTTCAGTGGGCAAATGCTCACCTTTGTTGGCATGCTGGGGAAGTGTTCTCTTCACGGATTAATCCCAGTATCAACTGTACCGGGCAAATGTCAGACAGTGTGTATGGAATCGTGTAGGCGAGCGGTTTGCTGATGTCAACGCTGTGAACAGAGTGCTCCATGGTGGCGGTGGGGTTATGGTATGGGCAGGCATAAGCTACGGACAATGAACACAATTGCATTTTATTGATGGCAATTTGAATGAGCACAGAGATACAGTGAAGAGATCCTGAGGCCCATTGTCGTGCCATTCATCTGCCTCCATCACTTGATGTTTCAGCATGATAATGCACGGCCCCTTGTTGCAAGGATCTGTACACAATTCCTTGAAAGCTGAAAATGTTCCAGTTCTTCTCCGGTGTGCATACTCACCAGACATGTATCCCATTGAGCATGTGTGGGATGCTCTGGATTGACGCGTACGACAGCGTGTTCCAGTTCCCAACGTAATCCAGCAACTTCGCACAGCCATTGAAGAGGAGTAGGACAAGGTTTCCACAGGCCACAATCAACAGCCTGGTCAACTCTATGTGAAGGAGATGTCGTGGTGCATGAGGTAAATGGTGGTCACACCAGATACTGACTGGTTTTCTGATCATAAGGTTTCTGTGACCGACAGATGTTGAGTTTTAATTTTTTCAGTGTATTTGAAATGACTTCAAATTCTTAATCTGTGCTTGATTAAGCTTGCCTTGCTTAATGGACCTATAGAAGTGTCCCAAAACCGCAAACCCCGCCCATCTGGCACTTCAAGCAAACGCTGAAAGTATTTGGAGGATTCCAAACAGTATTTCCACGAGGTCTGATCCATGCTGCTATCCCTGTCAGTCCTGTGCATGGATGCTGCTCTGTGGGCCCAATCATTCTTTATTCTGGGCCATCTGTCCCATGCCTAGAAATTGGATTATTCAGTTTGATAATGTTCTAATATCCACATATCTTGCTGTATTACCACTCTCTCACAGACCATGGAAACAAGGAGAGTAGTGCTCCCTAGCAGTCACTGGGCCCCCTGGTTACCACTAGTGCTCTCTAGCATTCACTGGGCTCTCTGGTTACTACTAGTGCTCCCTAGCAGACACTGGGCCCCCTGGTTACCACTAGTGCTCCCTAGCAGTCACTTGGCTCTCTGGTTACTACCAGTGCTCTCTAGTAGTCACTGGGCTCTCTGGTTACTATCAGTGCTCTCTAGTAGTCACTGGACTCTCTGCTTACTACTAGTGCTCTCTAGCATTCACTGGGCTCTCTGGTTACTACCAGCGCTCTCTAGCAGTCACTGGGCTCTCTGGTTACTACCAGCGCTCTCTAGCAGTCACTGGGCTCTCTGGTTACTACCAGTGCTCTCTAGCAGTCACTGGGCTCTCTGGGTACTACCAGCGCTCTCTAGCAGTCATTGGGCTCTCTGGTTACTACCAATGCTACAGCATGTTACAGCGTGCTACAGTGTGCTACGGCGTGCTGCAGCGTGTTGCGCAGGCTACGGAGTTTTACGGCGGGCTACAGCGTTTTACAGCATGCTACAGCGTTTTACAGCGTGCTACAGCGTTTTACAGCGTGCTACAGCGTTTTACAGCGTGTTACAGCGTTTTACAGCGTGCTACAGTGTGTTACAGCATGCTACAGCATGCGAGAGGGGTGGGAGGTTATTGGAATAGTCTTTAAAGCATTTAATGAATTGCATCTCTGCATCCCAACCCCTGTCATGTGAAAACACATGACCATTATAGAAAAAAGCTAATTAACAGATACATGCATGTGTGCGTGCTATATGTTATCAAATGATATAACTTTTTCTAGGCTGAGATTTAATCTGATCGCGCTTTGTTGACAATGTGCCATTTTAAGGTTGTTTCCAATTGAGCTGACAAACAATGTGCAGCGTTTACCTGAATGAGGTCTCCGTTCAAACACTACTCTCTGTGTTTGGTGACTACTCAGTATTTGGGCTGGATGTGTCAATGTGTAGTTCATATATGCCTAATCTATGAGAATAACAATTGTTTTACCTCAACGAGCCACGAAATCCCTCGTTTTTTTCTGCAACCTGCACGGCTCCATTTACCCTACATTTACCCTCCATTTACCCCCCATTTACCCCACATTTACCTTCCATTTACCCTCCATTTACCCTCCATTTACCCTCCATTTACCCTACATTTACCCTCCATTTACCCTCCATTTACCCCCCATTTACCCTACATTCACCTCCATTTACCTTCCATTTACCCTCCATTTACCCTCCATTCACACTACATTTACCCTCCATTTACCCTACATTCACCCTCCATTTACCCTACATTCACCTCCATTTACCCTACATTTACCCTCCATTTACCCCCCATTTACCCTACATTTACCCTACATTCACCCTACATTTACCCTCCATTTACCCTCCATTTACCCTCCATTTACCCTCCATTTACCCTCCATTTACCTTCCATTTACCCTACATTCACCTCCATTTACCTTCCATTTACCCTCCATTTACCCTCCATTTACCCTCCATTTACCCTCCATTTACCCTACATTTACCCTAAAGATAGCACCCTAGCAATTCGAGTTTCAGCCAATGAGTTTTCTGCCCCTCGCCATTTGAGTGACAGCTAGCAAGGTGCATCCACAGCAGAGAGAGAGAGAGAGAGATGCAATGACGTAGGGCACATATCTGAGCATATGTGACGTAGTTCGCAGTTTTCGGGGCACATTTTTGGCTTGTGGGTTACTTTCAGAACTACTAGCTAAAAAGTATACGGAAGTACCGGCGAATATCTTTAAAGGTTGCAATTTCGACAAATGAATGAATCCCAGCCCAAATCTTAACTGCATTCATGTTGAAGTTGGGAGATCATAGATCCATATAATGTAAAATTACACAGCTTAATTTATCTTCGGTCAATGCATCAATCAGCAGTTGGTCAACTATAAATAACTTTTATTTCTAAAAAAAATATATATTTCTAGAAAATAAAATATTTTTGTCATCCTACTTACAATATATACACGTGTAAATATTCGATATCCTCTCGTATTCTATCCTCAATTGACATTCAATCCAATAAACAAAAAAGCAGAGTCATCCGTGTGGAAGAATCTGGAGAATTGGATACGTCTAGTATACTGTAGACACAACCTCACAGAGGAGTGGCGAGTGGAGGGACTTTACAGTTCAGTCTTGAGTTTGGATTTCTTTTAATGATTTCCCATTATTTATCCCTCCATTGCTGCTTCACCCTAACCCTGACAATGACCTCCACATTCAGGATGATGCTTCCTCTAGATTGTTAGCCAACTGGTGCAGGCTACATGTTTTGCCTGACCTGCTGTGTCCCCTATCATGCTGTATTAGCAGCTACTATCTGACATGCCTTTATAGACACCTACCTGGTCAAAGGGTCCTGAACTGTTTGTGCCTCGTCAATACAGACACTGTCTGGCCTTGATGGTCATGTATTATACAGTATGTTCTCTAGCTAGCTGTTTCACTAATAAGACACACTCTGAACAGAAAAACAGCCTGGCCTTTATGGTCATATACTCAATGTGCTCTATCCCATCTGACTCTGGACAGCTAGCTAGCTGTTTCATTAATAAGATCAACTTTGAACTGGAAAAACAGCCTGGTCTTGATGGTCATATGTACTCTTTTTTGTCTTCTCAGAAATGTACATCAACCGGTCAGGTAGCTGAAAGGTGTCTAGACCAACTGCAGTGGTGTAAAGTATTTAAGTAAAAAATAAATAAAGTACTACTTTTTTATGTATATCTGTACTTTACTATTTATATTTTTGACAACTTTTACTTTCCTGAAGAAAATAATGTACATTTTACTCCATACATTTTCCCTGACACCCAAATGGTCCAATTCACATACTTCTCAAGAGATCTTCCCTGGTCATCCCTACTGCCTCTGATCTGGGAGACTCACTAAACAGAGAACATCCCTGGTCATCCGTACTGCCTCTGATCTGGGAGACTCACTAAACAGAGAACATCCCTGGTCATCCCTACTGCCTCTGATCTGGGAGACTCACTAAACAGAGAACATCCCTGGTCATCCCTACTGCCTCTGATCTGGGAGACTCACTAAACAGAGAACATCTCTGGTCATCCCTACTGCCTCTGATCTGGGAGACTCACTAAACAGAGAACATCTCTGGTCATCTCTACTGCCTCTGATCTGGGAGACTCACTAAACAGAGAACATCCCTGGTCATCCCTACTGCCTCTGATCTGGGAGATTCACTAAACAGAGAACATCCCTGGTCATCCCTACTGCCTCTGATCTGGGAGACTCACTAAACAGAGAACATCTCTGGTCATCTCTACTGCCTCTGATCTGGGAGACTCACTAAACAGAGAACATCTCTGGTTATCCCTACTGCCTCTGATCTGGGAGACTCACTAAACAGAGAACATCTCTGGTCATCCCTACTGCCTCTGATCTGGGAGACTCACTAAACAGAGAACATCCCTGGTCATCCCTACTGCCTCTGATCTGGGAGACTCACTAAACAGAGAACATCCCTGGTCATCCCTACTGCCTCTGATCTGGGGGACTCACTAAACAGAGAACATCCCTGGTCATCTCTACTGCCTCTGATCTGGGAGACTCACTAAACAGAGAACATCCCTGGTCATCTCTACTGCCTCTGATTTGGGAGACTCACTAAACAGAGAACATCTCTGGTCATCTCTACTGCCTCTGATCTGGGAGACTCACTAAACAGAGAACATCCCTGGTCATCTCTACTGCCTCTGATCTGGGGGACTCATAAAACACAATACTTTGCTTGTAAATGATGCAATTACATTTACTTTTGATACTTAACTATATTTAAAACCAAATATTGTTGTACTTTTACTCAAGTAGAATTTTACTAGGTGACTTTCACTTTTACTTGAGTCATTTACTTTACTCAAGTATGATAATTGGGTACTTTTCCCACCACCGCCCAACAGTTATGACACCCTTATATCACATAGTTGGAACTGTTCCTAGGCCAGTTAACCCACTCTTCCTAGGCCAGTTAACCCACTGTTCCTAGGCCACCCACTGTTCCAAGGCCAGTTAACCCACTGTTCCTAGACCAGTTAACCCACTGTTCCTAGGCCAGTTAAACCACTGTTCCTAGGCCAGTTAACCCACTGTTCCTAGGCCAGTTAACCCACTGTTCCTAGGCCAGTTAACCCACTGTTCCTAGACCAGTTAACCCACTGTTCCTAGGCCAGTTAACCCACTATTCCTAGGCCAGTTAACCCACTGTTCCTAGGCCAGTTAACCCACTGTTCCTAGACCAGTTAACCCACTGTTCCTATACCAGTTAACCCACTGTTCCTAGACCAGTTAACCCACTGTTCCTAGACCAGTTAACCCACTGTTCCTAGACCAGTTAACCCACTGTTCCTAGGCCAGTTAACCCACTGTTCCTAGACCAGTTAACCCACTGTTCCTAGGCCGTCATTCAAAATAAGAACTTGTTCATAACTGACTTGCCTAGTTAAATAACAGTAAAATATATATATATTTTTTTAAAGTACGACGTGCTTATGAGGCCACATTACATGCTTTACGACCCAGAGTTCAGGCAGAGTGTCATGAAGGGACAGATGCCAGATTGCTACCTGTCAGATCAACG
Source organism: Oncorhynchus clarkii lewisi (assembly GCF_045791955.1). Classification (NCBI taxonomy): domain Eukaryota; kingdom Metazoa; phylum Chordata; class Actinopteri; order Salmoniformes; family Salmonidae; genus Oncorhynchus; species Oncorhynchus clarkii. Next base: position 37,975,951 of record NC_092171.1, on the reverse strand, counting down.
CCTCAATAATCCACCCGGGCTAAAGGTTCACCCTTTAAAACCCAGACAGTCAAAGTTCATGACCCCCATAAACCCTTACCCCCTCACCCCTGTCTCCTCCCTCCGACTGCCTGCCAGCCTGTTCCACCTTCCTCCCTCTCTCAGATCCAGATTTGAAATAGAAAAAGACCGCCTGAGATTTTTCCTCGAAAATAGCAACCGTCTTTGGCATTGACACTTCTGTTTACAGACGGGCCTGATAGTCTAATTTGCTAAACTGTTAGAGTAAACACAGAAGTCTGCCCACAGGGCACCGGCTGCCAGCGGCCACCAGATTTCTAAGCGGGCACGGCTCGCCTCTCTGAAGGGTTTTCAACCAGGTCCTCTTACAGAAGACAAGACTGCAGCAAGAGTGACACCTGAAAACCCGAAGACAGGGTTGGAAGGTTAATGGAATGTTGCACTATAAGGGACAGTTGAGAGGTTTCCTAACACTTTATTTTAAGAGTCCCCATGTAGATACCAACAAGACCTTTTGGTTGAAATGTTACACAAAATGGTTTGGTTCTACATGTGTGGAAATGTACAGTACAGTACAGTACAGTGTGTGTATCTATCACTTTCCTAAGTAAAGACTTAAACACTTCAATATATATATATATACAGTGCCTTGCGAAAGTATTCGGCCCCCTTGAACTTTGCGACCTTTTGCCACATTTCAGGCTTCAAACATAAAGATATGAAACTGTATTTTTTTGTGAAGAATCAACAACAAGTGGGACACAATCATGAAGTGGAACGACATTTATTGGATATTTCAAACTTTTTTAACAAATCAAAAACTGAAAAATTGGGCGTGCAAAATTATTCAGCCCCCTTAAGTTAATAGTTTGTAGCGCCACCTTTTGCTGCGATTACAGCTGTAAGTCGCTTGGGGTATGTCTCTATCAGTTTTGCACATCGAGAGACTGACATTTTTTCCCATTCCTCCTTGCAAAACAGCTCGAGCTCAGTGAGGTTGGATGGAGAGCATTTGTGAACAGCAGTTTTCAGTTCTTTCCACAGATTATCGATTGGATTCAGGTCTGGACTTTGACTTGGCCATGCTAACACCTGGATATGTTTATTTTTGAACCATTCCATTGTAGATTTTGCTTTATGTTTTGGATCATTGTCTTGTTGGAAGACAAATCTCCGTCCCAGTCTCAGGTCTTTTGCAGACTCCATCAGGTTTTCTTCCAGAATGGTCCTGTACTTGGCTCCATCCATCTTCCCATCAATTTGAACCATCTTCCCTGTCCCTGCTGAAGAAAAGCAGGCCCAAACCATGATGCTGCCACCACCATGTTTGACAGTGGGGATGGTGTGTTCTTTTACGCCAAACATAACGTTTTGCATTGTTGCCAAAAAGTTCAATTTTGGTTTCTTTTTGGCACCTTCTTCCACATGTTTGGTGTGTCTCCCAGGTGGCTTGTGGCAAACTTTAAACAACACTTTTTATGGATATCTTTAAGAAATGGCTTTCTTCTTGCCACTCTTCCATAAAGGCCAGATTTGTGCAATATACGACTGATTGTTGTCCTATGGACAGAGTCTCCCACCTCAGCTGTCGATCTCTGCAGTTCATCCAGAGTGATCATGGGCCTCTTGGCTGCATCTCTGATCAGTCTTCTCCTTGTATGAGCTGAAAGTTTAGAGGGACGGCCAGGTCTTGGTAGATTTGCAGTGGTCTGATACTCCTTCCATTTCAATATTATCGCTTGCACAGTGCTCCTTGGGATGTTTAAAGCTTGGGAAACCTTTTTGTATCAAAATCCGGCTTTAAACTTCTTCACAACAGTATCTCGGACCTGCCTGGTGTGTTCCTTGTTCTTCATGATGCTCTCTGCGCTTTTAACGGACCTCTGAGACTATCACAGTGCAGGTGCATTTATACAGAGACTTGATTACACACAGGTGGATTGTATTTATCATCATTAGTCATTTAGGTCAACATTGGATCATTCAGAGATCCTCACTGAACTTCTGGAGAGAGTTTGCTGCACTGAAAGTAAAGGGGCTGAATAATTTAGCACGCCCAATTTTTCAGTTTTTGATTTGTTAAAAAAGTTTGAAATATCCAATAAATGTTGTTCCACTTCATGATTGTGTCCCACTTGTTGTTGATTCTTAACAAAAAAATACAGTTTTATATCTTTATGTTTGAAGCCTGAAATGTGGCAAAAGGTCGCAAAGTTCAAGGGGGCCGAATACTTTTGCAAGGCACTGTATATATATATATATATATATATATATATATATATATATATATATATATACACACAGTTGAAGTCAGATGTTTACAAACACTGAGGTTGGAGTCATTAAAACTCGTTTTTTAACAACTCCAGAAATTTATTGTTAACAAACTGTAGTTTTGGCAAGTCGGTTAGGACATCTACTTTGTGCATGACACAAGTAATTTTTCCAACAATTGTTTACCGACAGATTATTTCACTTATAATTCACTGTATCACAATTCCAGTGGGTCAGAAGTTTACATACACTAAGTTGACTGTGCCTTTAAACAGCTTGGAAAATTACAGAAAATGACGTCATGGCTTTGGAAGCTTCTGATAGGCAAATTGACATCATTTGAGTCAATTGGAGTTTTTTTTACCAAATAGGGCTATCTTCTGTATACCACCCCTACCTTGTCACAGCACAACTGATTGGCTCGAACACATTAACATGGAAAGAAATTCAACAAATTAACTTTTAACAAGGCACACCTGCTGGTTGAGAGAATGCCAAAATATGTTCAAGCTGTCATTAAGTTAAAGGGTGGCTACTTTGAAGAATCTCAAATATAAAATAGATTTTGATTTGTTTAAAACTTTTTTGGTTACTACATGATTCCACGTGTTATTTCATAGTTTTGTTGTAGTCACTATTATTCGAACAATGTAGAAAGTTGTACAGATAAATAAAAACCCTTGAATGGGTAGCTGTGTCCAAACTTTTGACTGGGACTGTATGTGGATGTGTGTACTTACTGAACACTACTACATCCCATGAATAATGTATGTGGGTCATACATTCCCCAGGACCTGTCTTAGACACAGAGAAGGAAGAGAAATCAAAGTGCATCCTGACACGCACTGTCACACTTGACCCACTGGTTGACGGAACAGGTTACGTTCTCTGCTCCCTCCCTCCCCTTGGCCTGGACATCCCTTTCACAAAACCTTCTGAACATTTCTACTCGGACGTGAATGGAACATTGCAGGGCCATTCACTACTAGGAAACATGATCAGCTGATAACAGGTCTTTCTCTACCTGAAAGGTTAGGAACAATTTTGTTTTCCACCAGGCTCTTTTCCACAAACAGTTGACCAATGACAGGCCAGAATTTGTTCAGAAGGTGGGGGGGGGGGGGGTTATGAATGAGAGAGAGAGAGATAATAACAGAGTGACAGAGATAGTGCGGGAGATATACAAAATGATAGACAGATGGAAAGCGAGATGTAGAAGAGCTGTGCAACGTGTCCCCTTCGATCTATTAGTCAGAACAGCACCTGGGAGTAGTTGTAGCATGGGGACTTTAGTCACAATCACAGTTTTACTCTGTGTGTGTGAGTCCGTGCTCTCCGGTGTGTGTGTGTGTGTGTGTGCGTGTGTGTGAGTCCGTGCTCTCCTGTGTGTGTGTGTGTGTGTGTGTGTGTGTGTGTGTGTGTGTGTGTGTGCGTGTGTGAGTCCGTGCTCTCCTGTGTGTGTGAGTGTGTGTGTGAGTCCGTGCTCTCCGGTGTGTGTGTGTGTGTGCGTGTGTGAGTCCGTGCTCTCCTGTGTGTGTGAGTGTGTGTGTGTGAGTCCATGCTCTCCTGTGTGTGTGTGTGTGTGTGTGTGTGTGTGTGTGTGTGTGTGTGTGTGTGTGTGTGTGAGTCCGTGCTTTCCTGTGTGTGTCACACTTGTGTGTGTTGAAGCATACGACACGTAATCACAAGCAGGTCCATCCAGCAAAAGCCTACAAATCATTTATATTGATTACAATCCCAGTGGCTGGCTGCATACAGCATTGTCATGAATTAACCAGAGGGTTTGGCAGGTGTACCAGAACCGCCACAGATGCAATTACAGCTCTACAGCTCACCGCAAAGAGAGCGAGAGAGAGGGGGATATTTTATTTTCCTTTTTGTACATTAACTATTTGCACATTATATCGCATTTGAAATGTCTTTATTATTTTGGAACTTTTGTTTGTCAGAACATCAACATCAATATCAAGTTTTATTGTTTATTTCACTTTTATTTATTTTCTACTTCTGTTGCTTTGGCAATGTTAACATATGTTTCCCATGCCAATAAAGCCCTTCAAAACTTCTTAAGGTATAGGGGGCAGCATTTTCACTTTTGGATAAAGAGTGCCCAATTTCAACTTCCTGCTACTCATGCCAATAATATAAGATATGCATATTATAATTAGATTTGAAAAGAACACTCTGAAGTTTCTAAAACTGTTTGAATCGTGTATGTGAGTATAACATAACTTACGTAGCAGGCAAAAACCTGAGGACTAACCATTCAGAATTATTTATTTTTGAGGTCACTGTCTGTTCAATGAGTTCTCATGGGGAAACGATATTTCTTACGCACTTGTTTGCAGTTCCTGCCGCTTCCACTGGATGTCACCAGTCTTTGGAATTTGGTTGAGGTTATTCCTTTGTGCAATGAAGAAGTATGGCCATCCTGGAAAAGGGTAAGAGTTGTTGAGAGTTGGCCAAGACTTGACAAGTAGCCTTAGTTTCCTCTCGTCCTCTATTGAGATAGACCCGTATTCAATTTGATCGATTATTAACGTTAAAAAATACCTAAAGTTGTATTACAAAAGTATTTTGAAATGTTTTGGCAAAATTTACAGGTAACCTTTGAAATATTTTGTAGTGACTTTGCGCAAATTGGAAGCTGTTTTTTTCTGGATCAAACGCGCCAAATAAATTGACATTTTGGATATTTATGGACGGAATTAATCGAACAATAGGACCATTCGTGATGTTTATGGGACATATTGGAGTGCCAACAAAAGAAGCTTGTCAAAGGTAAGGCATGTTTTATATTTTATTTCTGTGTTTTGTGTAGCACCTGCAGAGTTGAAACATGCTACTCTCTTTGTTTACTGCTGTGCTATCATCAGATAATAGCTTCTTATGCTTTCGCCGAAAAGCCTTTTTGAAATCTGACATGTTGGCTGGATTCACAACGAGTGTAGCTTTAATTTGCTATCTTGCATGTGTGATTTAATGAAAGTTTGAATTTTATAGTATTTAATTTGAAACTGGCGCTTTGCATTTTCCCTGGCAATTGGCCAAGTGGGACATTTGCGTCCCCCTATCCCAGAGAGGTTAAATTGAAATTGAGAGAGAAATAGAGAAAGAGAAAGAGAGAGAGAAAGAGAATTTTGCAGTGATGGAAAAAGTACCCAATTGTCATACTTGAATAAAATACCTAAATAGAAAATGAGTCACATCAAGTGAAAGTCACCCAGTAAAATAATACTTCAGTAAAAGTCTAAAAGTATTTGATTTTAAATATATTTAAGTATCAAAAAATGCAATTGCTAAAATATACTTAAGTATCAAAAGTAAAAATACAAATAATTAGAAATTTCTTATATTAAGCAAACCAGATGGCACAATTTTGTTTTTTTAATTTACGATAGCCAGGGTCTTACTCCAACACTCAGACATCATTTACAAACAAGTCATTTGTGTTTAGTGATTCTGCCAGATCATAGGCAGTAGGGATGACCAAGGATGTTCTCTTGATAAGTGTGTGAATGGGACCATTTTCCTGTCCTGCTAAGCTTTCAAAATGTAACGAGTAGTTTTAGTTATCAGGGAAAATGTATGGAGTAAAAAGTATTATTTTATTTAGGAATGTAGTCAGGCAAAAGTAGAAGTTGTCAAAAATATAAAGAGTAAAGTACAATTCCACACAAAGACATGGGGGGAACAGAGGGTTAAATACACAACATGTAATGAGGGAATGGAGACCAGCTGTGTGGGAAGACAACACAAAACAAAAGGAAAATAAAAAATGGATCGATGATGGCTAGAAGACCGGTGACGCCAACCGCCGAGCACCCCCCTAACAAGGAGAGGAACCGACTTCGGCGGAAGTCGTGACAGATACCCCTAAAAATCGATTTAATAAGTACTTTAAAGTTTTTTTACTTAAGTACTTTACACCACTGTAATTTTGACTGTGTATGGGGAATAAAACACTGTGACTGTTTGACTGAGTAGCTTGAAATGAAGCACGGCCAATAATCACTTTGTTTAGAATTCATGAGCTCCAAGACTGGTAGGATATTATGTGGGTATTAGAGTGGGTTTTGTATTGTAATATCTTGTTATGTTCAGCTGGGTTTTGCGCTTCAGCAAACAAAGGAAAGGAGGGGTGCTCAACAACAATGGCAAAAATCATGAGAATGGCTTACCAAGAAAAACTTCTAAAATGACAAATTCGAGGAAGAAAGGACTGGACTGACTCCAACAGCACAGATGGATGTTGTCGCCCCGGACAAGCACACCTGGTTCAACTTGTCAACTAACCATCAAGTTCTCAATGAGTTGAGTAAGGTATGTTTGTCCGGGGCTACAACGACAATGTGTGCTGTTGGGGGTACTGGTGGACTGGAGGTACTGGAGGACTGGAAATACAGGAGGACTGGAGGACTGGAGATACTGGAGGACTGGAGTTACAGGAGGACTGGAGGACTGGAGATACTGGAGGACTGGAGAACTGGAGGCACTGGAGGACTGGAGAACTGGAGGCACTGGAGGACTGGAGAACTGGAGGCACTGGAGGACTGGAGAACTGGAGGACTGGAGGACTGGAGATACTGGAGGACTGGAGAACTGGAGGCACTGGAGGACTGGAGATACTGGAGGACTGGAGAACTGGATGCACTGGATGCACTGGAGGACTGGAGAACTGGAGGCACTGGAGGACTGGAGATACTGGAGGACTGGAGGCACTGGAGGACTGGAGAACTGGAGGCACTGGAGGACTGGAGATACTGGAGGACTGGAGAACTGGAGGCACTGGAGGACTGGAGAACTGGAGGCACTGGAGGACTGGAGATACTGGAGGACTGGAGAACTGGAGGCACTGGAGGACTGGAGAACTGGAGGCACTGGAGGACTGGAGAACTGGAGGACTGGAGGACTGGAGGTACTAGAGAACTGGAGGTACTAGAGGACTGGAGGCACTGGAGGACTGGAGGTACTGGAGGACTGGAGTTAGAAAACAGTATCCTACAGCCTTAATGACAGCTAATGTCATGTCAAGCAAAGGCCCTCATTATGAAGTTCTGACAAAGACATGACATTTGTCCTATACTTTTCAAACAGACCACCATAGTCCCTGTGCCAAAGAACACCTATGTAAGATGCCTAAATGACTACCGACCAGTAGTCTGACGCCATGAAGTGCTTTGAAAGGCTGCTCATGGCTCACATCAAAGATGGCTCATGCTCACATCAACACCACTATCACTATAACCCAAGACCCACTATAATTTGCATATCGCCCCAACAGATCCACAGATGATGCAATCTCTATTGCACTTCACACTGCCCTTTCCCAACTGGAATAAAGGAACACCTATGTGAGAATGCTATTCATTGACTACAGCTCAGTGTTAAATGCCATAAAGCCCTCAAAGCTCTTCACTAAGCTAAGGACCCTGGGACTAAACACCTCCCTCTGCTACTGGATCCTGGACTTCCTGACGAATGCCCCCAGGTGGTAAGGGTAGGTAACAACACATCTGCCACACTGGCCCTCATCACGGGGGCCCCTCAGGGGTGCATGCTCAGTCCCCTCCTGTACTCCATGTTCACCCATGACTGCATGGCCAAGCACAACTCCAACACCATCATTAAGTTTGCCGATATGTCGTCGATGACAACGATGAGACAGCCTATAGGGAGGAGGTCAGAGACTCGGCAGTGTGGTGCCAGGATAACAACCTCTCCCTCAACAGGATCAAGACAAAGGAGATGATCGTGAACTACAGGAAAAAGAGGGCCGAGCACCCCCCAATCTCATCGAAGGGGCTGTAGTGGAGCAGGTTGAGAGCTTGGTGGTGCTTGTGCTTGGGTGTCCACATAACCAACAAACTAGAATGGTCCAAACACACCAAAACAGTCGTGAAGAGGGCATGACAATGCCTATTCCCCCTCAAGAGACTGAAAAGATTTGGCATTTGTCCTCAGATCCTCAAAAAGTTCTACAGCTGCACCATCGAGATTATGGTTGCATCAGCTCTGGTAAGGCAACTGCTTGGCCTTCGACCGCAAGGCACTACAGAGGATAGTGCGTAGTCCTGCCATCCAGGAACTCTATACCAGGCGGTGACAGAAGAAGTACCAAAATATTGCCGAAGACTCCAGCCACCCCAGTCATAGACTGTTCTCTCTGCTACTGCATGGCAAGCGGTAGCAGAGAGCCTTAAGACTCCTGAACAGCTAATCAAATGGCTACCCAGACTATTTACATTGACCCCCCCACCCCCATTTTTATGCTGCTGCTACTTTCTACTTATTATCTATGCATAGTCACTTTACCTCTACCTACATGCACATATTACCTCAATTACCTCAACTAACCTGTGCACATTGACTCTGTACCGGTACCCCCTGTATATAGCCTCCACATTGACTCTGTACTGGTACCCCCTGTATATAGCCTCCACATTGACTCTGTACCGGTACCCCCTGTATATAGCCTCCACATTGACTCAGTACCGGTACCCCCTGTATATAGCCTCCACATTGACTCAGTACCGGTACCCCCTGTATATAGCCTCGTTACTGTTATTTCATTGTTGCTCTTTAATTATTTGTTATTTTTATATTTTATTCTTTTTTATTACAATGTTGTATCTTTTTATTTTTTCTTCAGTTTATTTTAGTAAATATTTTCTTAACACTTATTTTTCATAAAACTTCATTGTTGGTTAAGGGCTAGTAAGTAAGCATTTCAGAGTTGCAAAAAAAACAACATATCTCAGACTGGCCAATAAAAATAAAGATTAAGATGGGCAAAATAACACAGACACTGGACAGAGGAACTCTACCTAGAACACCAGCATCCCAGAGTCGCTTCTTCGGGTACTATTTCATGAAGCTGCCAGTTGAGGACTTGTGAGGCATCTGTTTCTCAAACTAGACACTCTAATGTACTTGTCCTCTTGCTAAGTTGTGCACCGGGGCCTCCCACTCCTCTTACTATTCTGGCTAGAGCCAGTTTACCCTGTTCTGTGAAGGGAGTAGTACACAGCATTATACGAGATCTTCAGTTTCTTGGCAATGTCTCACATGGAATAGCCTTCATTTCTCAGAACAATAATAGACTGACGAGTTTGAGAAGAAAGTCCTTTGTTTCTGGTCATTTTGAGCCTGTAATCGAACCCACAAATGCTCATGCTCCAGATACTCAACTAGTCTAAAGAAGGCCAGTTTATTGCTTCTTTAATCATAACAACAGTTTTTAGCTGTTCTAACATAAATGCAAAATGTTTTTCTAATGATCAATTAGCCTTGTAAAATGATACACTTGGATTAGCTAACACAACGTGCCATTGGAGCACAAGAGTGATGGTTGCTGATAATGGGCCTCTGTACGCCTTTGTAGATATTCCATTAAAAAGCGGCTGTTTCCAGCTACAATAGTCATTTAGAACATTAACAATATCTACACTGTATTTCTGAATAATTTAATGTTATTTTAATGGACAAAAAATTTGCTTTTCTTTCAAAAACAAAGACATTTCTAAGTGATCCCACATTTTTTCAACGGTAGTGTATTTGCCGTTATTATAGTGACATATACAACATTATTATAGTGACATATACCACACTATTATAGTGACATATACAACAATATTGTAGTGACATATACCACACTATTGTAGTGACATATACCACACTATTATAGTGACATATACCACACTATTATAGTGACATATACCACACTATTATAGTGACATATACAACACTAATATAGTGACATATACCACACTATTATAGTGACATATACCACACTATTATAGTGACATATACAACATTATTATAGTGACATATACAACACCATTATAGTGACATATACACACTATTATAGTGACATATACAACACTATTATAGTGACATATACCACACTATTATAGTGACATATACCACACTATTATAGTGACATACACCACGCTACTATAGTGACCATTATAGTGACATATATCACACTATTATAGTGACATATACCACGTTATTATAGTGACATATACCACGCTATTGTAGTGACATATACCACGCTATTATAGTGACATATACCACGCTATTATAGTGACATATACCACAATATTATAGTGACATATACCACACTATTATAGTGACATATACAACACCATTATAGTGACATATACCACATTATTATAGTGACATACACCACGCTACTATAGTGACCATTATAGTGACATATATCACACTATTATAGTGACATATACCACGTTATTATAGTGACATATACCACGCTATTGTAGTGACATATACCACGCTATTATAGTGACATATACAACACCATTATAGTGACATATACCACAATATTATAGTGACATATACCACGCTATTATAGTGACATATACAACTTTATTATAGTGACATATACAACACCATTATAGTGACATGGAATACATTGTAGTGACATAAGTAATATGTCATTATAGTGATATAGGTAATATGCCATCAGAACTGACATAGAGTGTATGTCAGCTTAGGTGACATATAATTAAAAATAGTTAAATGTCACTAAATATCTTCTCTATACTACCCCTACCTTGTCACAACACAACTGATGGGGGGCAAATGCTCACCTTGATGGCCAGTGGCATGCTGGGGAAGTGTTTTCTTCACTGATTAATCCCGGTATCAACTTTACTGGGCAGATGGCAGACAGTGTGTATGGCATCGTGTGGGCGAGCGGTTTGCTGATGTCAACGCTATGAACAGAGTGCCCCATGGTGGCGGTCATGTTATGTTATGGGCAGGCATAAACTACGGACAATGAATACAATTGCATTTTATTGATGGCAATTTGAATGTGGACAGAGATACTGTGAAGAAATCCTGAGGATAATTGTTGTGCCATTCATCCACCTCCATCACTTCATGTTTCAACATGAGAATGCACCGTCCCATTTCGCAAGGATCTGTCCAAAATGTCTGGAAGCTGAAAATGTCCCAGTTCTTCCAAGGCTTGCATACTCACCAGACATGTCACCCATTGTCACCCATGTCACCCATGTTTGGGATGCTCTGGATCGACGTGTACAACAGTGTGTTCCAGTTCTAGCCAATATACATTAACTTCACAAAGCCACTGAAGAGGAGTGGTACAGACAACATTCAACAGACTAATCCACTCTATGTGAAGTAGATGTGTTGCGCTGCATGAGGCAAATGGAGGTCACACCAGATACTGACTGGTTTTCTGATCCACACCCCTTCCTTGTTTTAAACCTGTAACGGCTAGGCGTGCCACTAGCGGGACACCTCGACAACATCTGGTGAAATTGCAACGTGTCAAATTCAAAATAAATTATTATAAATATTTAACTTTAATATAATCACAAGTGTATACAAATACATGAAAAACATATTTCAAACAGGCAGGTGCGACACGAAAGTCAGAAATAGCGATATAAAATAAAAAATGCCTTACCTTTGATGACCTTCTTCTGTTGGCACTCCAAAATTAAATTACAGGAGTATTGCAACAAAATAGGAACAACGCCACGAGGAGTGAATTCTTTGCAAATGTATAACAAATTTTGCAAATGTATAACATTTAAAAATGTTATACATTTGCTAACATTTCTAAAAAAAACATTTTTTTCACTTTATTTTTATGGGATATTGTGTGTAGATTGATGAGGAAAATGTTTTTTATGAATCAGTTTTAGAGTAAGGCTGTAACGTAACAAAATGTGGAAAAAGTCAAGGGGTCTGAATACTTTCTGAATGTACAGAATACTGTACCGAGTGGCGCAATGGTCTAAAACACTGCAGCTCTTGGTTCAAATCCAGACTGCATCACATCTGGCTGTGATTGGGAGTTCCATAGTGTGGTGCACAATTGTCCCAGGTTAAGCTGGGGTAAGCTGTCATTGTAAATAAGAATTTGTTCTTAACTGTTTTGCATAGTTAAATAAAGGATAAATAAATGCAGTACCATGTTATTCTCTCCAGGCTGACAAATAGCCTTTTGGGAGTAGGTAGATAGCCGGACAGGACAGGAGGTATAGGGGGCTTGTGTTTGCATGCGTATGCATGTGTGTTAGTGAATCTATGTCAACATGTTCTGCCGTACATATCTATAAAAATATATTCTGCCTACTGTACTTATGTAAAAGGAACATGGACCCAATCCACCCAGGCATATGAGCCTTATGCCCTGGGCCATGTTACCACATATAGATGTGCACTGCATATAGTGGCAGTTCAACAAAACAACTCCAAACCTGCATACTGGCCCGCCCCGACCATGACAAGATGACACTTCCAGGAAAAGTAAATAGTGTCTGTTATCTGGTGGAGCAACAGTCGGCCGGTCTGTTAAACATCTCCTAGGTTACATAGTGTACATAATGTTACATAATGCTGACAGAGGGAGGGGGGGGGGGGGGGGGGGGTAGGCGGGAGGAGTAAAGTTAAGCTGGTTGGGGGAATAGTAGAGTGGATGAAGGGAGGGTGGGTAGGTGGGGGTGGAGGTGTAGTGGAGGGGGTAGGAGCACTGGCCTTGCGCAGAGAGGGGAGAGAACCATTAACCTACATTCAACATCGATATAACCCCTTTTTTTAGACAGATCTGAAGGTCCCAAATATGCTTTGCTATCTCTTATCACCTATTGCTTTAAGATTGACACGGGTTTCTATGAAAACAGGAGAATGTTTGGCCTTGGTCTGTAAATGTGCAATAATAATATCCTTCAGAAGAATGAAAATCAAAGTACGCCCAGTGGTGTTCTATAATGTCAGTGTTTTAGAGAGCGAAAAACATGATGCGGTTTAGCTGTAACTGTCGGCTGTTTCCTCTGTGACTAGATGACGTCAGTTAAGTTTATCACTCCTTGTCATCATGATGGCTTATGACATTTGCTTTGTTATCTTCACAACAATATTATGACGCTGTTATGACATCTCATTTCGCATGTCCAAAAATATACACGTCAATTAACTCTAAATTTCACTATCGTGCGTATTTCATATGGCACAGTGGTTCACTGATACCTATGCTGTGATGTAGCGGACTAAACTCCACTACAACGGTGTGAAGCCTAGACCAGACTCGTGGAATCTAACTCCAACTACATCGATTCACCAAAGGTCATTACTTCCAAAACATTTGACCTATGAAATTACCAACTTGTACCTATGTTTGTCCTCCGCAGTTGCATGCCTTTCTTTGTTTGCTGAAATCCATACATTTTAAATAAAGGTTAATCAACGTTAATCAAATACCACCACAAAGATCACCACATCATAAAAAAAATGTTGATGTGTTGCTATGCAGGCTGGCTAACGTCTTCTTGATTTTCTTAGCCAACTAAAGCTAATACCTCAACAGCTGCTCTGTTTGCATCTGTTTTCATAGCTTTTCTTTTGACATTTAATTAAAGAGGCAGTGCTGGATCATAAATGATGTTGTTCGGCCCGACGAGATAGGGGTTACCAACATTAAAACGGTTACCAAAATATTAAATTCAAAAGGAATTACAAATTTTCATTAAAACATTATTTTGATAAGTAAATTCATACAGTTTCATTCACCTCCAGAAGATATAGTCCTGACCAAAATCTGGTTGTTAGTTCTTTTGGTCGTGTTGCTACAGGCTTGACCCAATGATTAATTATATTTGCATAGTTGCAATGCAAAAGAGCTGGTCAACCATTCTAAAAAAAAATGGTTGCTATGGATAAAGTTCTTGTCACTTCAAACCGGGTACCTTGTCACTTCAAACCTGGCACCTGGAATGACAGTACACTAGCTGCATTTTCGTTCGGTTAAGCTTTTTTCCTTTTGGCATTTACTTGGATGTATCCATGAAAATGACATTGATGCATGATTTCACCTGGCTCCAGAAAAAGTTGTCTCGTCTGGGCACCGCTCACTCTCTACATATGGTCCAGAGAGAGATAGTGAAGCTTATATTAACCCCCGCTTGTACCAAACCAAAAGCTAGGCTAGAAGCCAGGGGAAATAATGTGTTGAGATCAATACAAGCGATGAAAGCAACATGAACAGGATATTCTGATGGAGGCAAAGCGTGCCTGTGACGGCCAATACAGGAACGGCTTGGAACGCTGCTCGTCCAATCAGCATCCAGAATCCAAACAACCAGTTTTATAATTGGATATATCCATGATGATATTAATAATATTGCTGCGTGATTTCGACTTGGTCGGAAATGTTGATGTCTCGTTCATTCACAGCATTCTCTGAGTTTGTCCGTTAGCCCAGGGCATTGGAATAGAGGTGTTAATCCTTAGCCCAGGGCTAAGGCTTAGCCTAGGGTTAATGCTTGTGTGAACACAGGCTAAGCTAGCCCAAGGCCAGTCTTGCCTGGGGCTAAGAGAGCCCGTGGCTAAGTACAATAGGCTCCCGAGAGGCGCAGCAGTCTAAAGGTACTGCATCTCAGTGCTTGAGGCATCACGACAGACACCCTGGTTTTATTCCAGGCTGAATCACAACCGGCTGTGATTGGGAGTCCCATAGGGCGGCGCACAATTAGCCCAGCGACGTCTGGATTTGGCCGGTGTAGGCCCATCATTGTAAATAAAAATTTGTTCTAACCTCTACAGGATCGGTGGGTCCCCCTCAGGACGGTTGAGCTAACGTAGGCTAATGGGAATAGCATGAGGTTGTAAGTGACAAGAACATTTCCCAAGACATAGATATATCTGATATTGGCAGAAAGCTTAAATTCTTGTAAATCTAACTGCACTGTCCAATGTACAGTAGCTATTACAGTGAAAGAATACCATGCTATTGTTTGAGGAGAGTGCACATTTGTGAACTGGGAACTTGGTTATGTCATTTTGGGCGAAAATTGGAAAAAAAAGGGTCCGATCCTTAATTAAGAGGTGACTTGCCTAGTGTTACGAACGCCTCTATGAAGAGGGAACGCAACACCCTACTACAACTAAACTCTCTATGAAGTGAAAAAGGTATGGACTGTAGGTGCGAGTAAGGATGACAACAGACAGAATGTGGTACCGTTTACAAGGACTTTATTCCTTTACACGGTAATATGGGGAAAAGGGGCTGGACGGAACCAAAGCAAAGAAAGTAAATCTCAAAGCCCCTCCCTCTCCTACCTTACCTGCCTAACCACTTTTACCTAATTTAGCACCACCTGGTGCCCTAACCAAAATACAGGGGGTGGTCCGCCCAGGTCTTACCTAGTGTGCCTAGACAGTGAATATACTACGGGTATATGTATGCCCGCGGGCCTCTTGCCTAAACACTCCCAAGGTGCCTTCCCCTTCCCCCCTGGGAACAAATGAAACAGAATATTAAACAATTTCACAAACTAAGCAAACAAAGTAAATCAACTAAGCTCTACCTGAGCAACAAACTCACAAAACATATCACTTCCCAGCAATGAACTCCCAGCAAATCAACCTCCAGCAAAAATCTCTTCAATGACCTCCCAGCAAATCTCTCTCTCCTGAACAGAACACTGGCTTTTATATAGCTTCAGAATGAATGTGTAACTGGAGACAGCTGTGTCTTGACGAGGGGGCGGGGTCAGCTCTCCAATTAGCCCTGGAGTCAACCAATCAGCTGCTTGAGGGATTTCAGGAAGCCATTTCCTGAAATAAGCACATGCAAATACACAAACTACAACACAAACTGGGGAACGTAACACACCCACCACAAAAATTGCAAACCTAGTTTTGCAATAACAAAAACCAACACATCCCCAGTTAGTAAACCCGTGATAGAGCGTCAGCAACCACATTCGCCGAGCCCTTCACATAAGCTATCTGTACATTATATCCTTGTACAATCAGAGCCCACCGCATAAGGCGGCGGTTCTGGTTGTACATTTGTTTCAAGAACACCAACGGATTATGGTCCGTGAAGACCATAACAGGCAAAGCACTGGAGCCCACATATACCTCAAAGAACTGTAAGGCAAGCAATAAAGCCAGCGTCTCTAGTTCAATTGTCGAGTACCTTGACTGACACGAGTTGAACTTACGGGAGAAGAAACTGACGGGCCGATCCACTCCGTCTTCATCTTCCTGTAAGAGAACCGCACCCACCCCCACTATACTAGCATCTACCTCAAACTTAAAAAGGTTTTCAAAGTTGGGGGCGGCAAGCACTGGGGAACTACTGGGTGTAGGAGATAAGATATGCTCCTTCAAAACTTTCAGCGGACCCCGTGGGGTGTGTCCAAACACAAGGTCAGCAGGGCTGAACCCTAAAGACTCTTGTATCGTTTCCCTTATAGCAAATAGGACAATCAGTACTGGTATCCATACAATACTTGCGTAGCATTACCTTCAGCGTCTGATGCCAGCGTTCTAGATCCCTTTTGACTCTCTGGATGATATGGACTGGAGACCTGATGGGAAATACACAATGTCTTTAACACATTTGAAAACAGTTTAGACATGAAGTTGGATCCCTTATCAGTTGGATTACTTTAGGGAGTCCAAACGTAGAGAAGAACTTCACTAGTGCCTTCACCACAGTCTTAGCCGTTATAGTACAGAGAGGAATAGTCTCTGGGTATCGAGTAGCACTGCACATTATTGTTAGTAGGAACTGGTTACCTGACCTGGTTTTCGGCAATGGACCTACACAATCAATTATCACTCTTTCAAACGGTTCCCCAACCACAGGAATCGGGCAGAGCGGCGCTCGAGGAACTGTTTGATTCACTTTACCAGTGAGTTGACATATGTTTTACAAAATTGGACCACTTCAGACTTCAAACCTGGCCAGAAGAAATTACGAAGGACCCGGTTATAAGTCTTTGTGATCCCCAAGTGTCCAGACCACGCCTGGTCATGGGCAAGTGACAGCACCTGCTGTCGGAACGGTGTAGGAACAACCACTTGACACACTTCACTCCAGTCATTAATGGTGTCATGAGATGCCCATTTACGCATCAAAACTCCTGCTTCCATAAACTAGGCGGTCTCTCTAGTTTTAGCTTCCTCAATGGAAATTACCGAAGCAAAACACTTGCGAAGACTGGTGTCTTCTTTTTGACATTCAATCACCTTCTCGGGGGTGACAGACAAAAGAATGTCATGTAATTGGGACGCGATTTCGTTTTCCCCTGCCTTAGTTTTTACGGGGGTAAAAACTGTCGGCATTGCAGAAGGCATACTCGGTGCATGATCTTCTACCTCAACATTCTCAAAAATGGAACTAGCCAAATCCACCACATCTCCTAGCTTGCGAGATTGTGTCCTCGTTAACACACAAGCAGGAAAAACATGTGGAAATGCTTGAACCAATTTCTCATCTGTAGTTCTGATTTCTGGCTTGTCTACTACCTCTAACACAGGAGTGACATTACCACCAGCAATATCATTCCCTAGTAGCAATGTGACTCCTTTTACTGGCAGTGTAGACACTTTCTGTTCATTTAAATGAACTACAATTCTATCTGGGACATTGCCTTTAAAGTCCTCCAACAGCATCAACTCCTTAATATCAGCAAAGGTGTTAGCTTTGCTGTCTGAACACCAGCGACTGAACAGAGACTCTTTGTCCCTAGCAAATTCAACAAATGTACGGTGAGAGGGTTTCTTGTGGTTCCTGAAGCGCTGTCTATAAGCTTCAGGCACCAACTCATAAGCCCGCAACATGGTAGTTTTAACTGTATTGTAGTGTAAACTGTCTTCCAGGGAGAGAGCAGCTACTACTTCCTGGGCTTTCCCAGACAATTTACATTGTAACAGGAGCGGCCAAACCTCGAGTGGCCAACGCAGCGCACCGGCCACACGCTCAAACACAGAGAAATAAGAATCAACTTCCGTCTCTCGGAATGGAGGGACTAAAGCTATGTTTTTACTCACATCAAAGTGGGTTTAATGATGAGCAGCTTGTGGAGTCGCACTGGAGGCAGCGTCTAGCTCCAGTTGTCGGATCCTCACCTCCTTGTCAGCTTCTATTCTCCAAATTTCAAGTTCAAAATTCATCTGTCTCTCTTTTTGCTCCATTTCTAACCGAGCCAGCATCACCTTCAGCCTAGCAGTCCCATCTGAACCACCCGAAGCAGAAGATAAAGGATCGAATCGGGGCAATGTAAAAGGGGTACAAGGAACCCCTTCCTCCGCCCTGTCCTCTGACTTGGCATCGGAAGGTCTACCCGTCTCCTTTCCTTGCAATGAGAGAATCTGTTCTCTCACTAAACCCTCCCTGACTAGCACCAAAAGCTCAGCCTTTAGGGCTTTCTCAGGGACAACAAATCCATAATGGTCAGCTATAGCTATAAGGTCTACTTTACGAAACCTACCCAAACAATCAATAGAGGGCGCTTCAAAAAACTTGGACATGGCTGATGCAGCCATCTTATACAATGCAGTCTCAACTCACTCACTAAACAAGTCATCCAAACTCACAACCTACCATCACACCTCAATCACTAACCACAGAGAGCTCAGAGCAGCAGGGTCCGGTGGGTTTAATGGAAAGATCCCGGATGAGCCCCCATTATGTTACGCACGCCTCTATGAAGAGGGAACGCAACACCCTGCTACAACTAAACTCTCTGTGAAGTGAAAAAGGTATGGACTGTAGGTGCGAGTAAGGATGACAACAGACAGAATGTGGTACCGTTTACAAGGACTTTATTCCTTTACACGGTAATATGGGGAAAAGGGGCTGGACGGAACCAAAGCAAAGAGAGTAAATCTCAAAGCACCCCCCTCTCCTATCTTACCTGCCTAACCACTTTTACCTAATTTAGCACCACCTGGTGCCCTAACCAAAATACAGGTGGTGGTCCGCCCAGGTCTTACCTAGTGTGCCTAGACAGTGAATATACTACAGGTATATGTATGCCCGCGGGCCTCTTGCCTAAACACTCCAAAGGTGCCTTCCCCTTCCCCCCTGGGAACAAATGAAACAGAATATTAAACAATTTCACAAACAAACTAAGCAAACAAAGGACATCAACTAAGCTCTGCCTGAGCAACAAACTCACAAAACATATCACTTCCCAGCAAATCAACCTCCAGCAAATCAACCTCCAGCAAATCAACCTCCAGCAAATCAACCTCCAGCAAAAATCTCTCTAGCAAAATCTCTTCAATGACCTCCCAGCAAATCTCTTTCTCCTGAACAGAACACTGGTTTTTATATAGCTTCAGAATGAATGTGTAACTGGAGACAGCTGTGTCTTGACGAGTGGGCGGGGTCAGCCTTCCAATTAGCCCTGGAGTCGACCAATCAGCTGCTTGAGGGATTTCAGGAAGCCATTTCCTGAAATATGCACATGCAAATACACAAACTACAACAAATAAACTGGGGAACGTAACACCTAGTTAAATCAAAATCAAAATATATATTTTTAAATGCAGTCTGAGAAGGCCTAGTGGTCGCATGGAAACCAACCTATTCTCACAGCCCTGACCACTAAACATAATGCATCGTGAGCAGGCTCCATATTGTCCTCCAGAACTCTCTGAACGTTAAGGTTATAAGAACTCTCTGTTGTCATTGAACAATAAGGTTATAAGAACTCTCTGTTGTCGTTGAACATTAAGGTTATAGGCTGGAAGTCAATCATAATGTTTGTGTTCTGAGCGACTGAAAAAAGGAAACAGTACATATTGCGGATGGGATTACATTAAAATTAATTCAGGGCATACGTATGCATTTGAGACATCAATGTTTAAGTACATGGGGGACACGATAGGAAGCAACAATGACAAATATCCAGAGAAACGGTAGGGCTAGTGAGTTCATGGCACAGCCAGCGTAGTGGAGGGCTACCAACAGGATCAGATGGGGCCAGGGACTGACAGGGACTGAAAACTCTCTTTTTGGGTGCATTCACATCGCTAGCACTTTTCAATTGGGCTTAGAGCAGTTTATATTGTAAAAGGGGGAACACACCTCATTCAACACCCAAGAAAACACCTGGCGCAGCCCCAGAAAGCCAGCTTACACAACATAAATGTGGATTGCACGCCATCGTGACCGGCAATCCCCAGAGAGCTCTTTGGAAACCGGCCTATTCTCACAGCCCGACCAGTCAACTTCCATGCATTCTAAATACATCTGGACTGTTTTAACCTCATTAAATCTCCCCAGTTCCTGGAAAATCTCTTTCTGAGCTGCATCAAGGCTGTTATTGGGAAGCATCTATTGAATTAAATTGCTTAAAGGAACCCCCCAAGAGGATGTTGCCGACAGTATTTTGATGTAATTTCCTGTTCTAGAGAGGAAATGTACCTTTAGGTTCCACCTCAGAAGAATGACGAAGGCTAATTATACATATTCACGCATTGGGTGTGGGAATTTCCATGTGGAGTTGATAAATATCAACAAATAGGGTACTGACAACCGTAAGTGTAGCTAGCTAGCATGCTAACCTTATATAGCTAGCTAGCTATCATTAAACCTTATATCGCTAGCTAGAAAGCTAACCTTATCTAGCTAGCTAGCATTCTAAGCTTATGTAGCTAAGTAGCATGCTAACCCGATCTAGCTAGCTAGCATGCTAACCTTATCTAGCTAGCTAGCAGCGGGCGCTGGAGATGGGGATATGAGCAGGTGGGTCTGGCCAGGTGTGATGTCATTAATGTTTGTGTGCGTCTGTATGCTGTTGTTTGTATGTGTATGTTTTGTCACGTTTAAAGAATATACATAAATTTCTGGATTAATTGTATGTCATACCATAGGAAAATGCACCGCATTAAAACAGATTTGCATTAAGTGGGCAGTTAGGACTTGTCACTTCAAGCCTAAATATATCACACATTCACTAAAACTAAGAATTATTGACTTACATCGTTGTGCAACGTCATGGGTAAGCTCTGGCCATCGTATTTCAGCAACAACAAAACTGGATTCTACTAGAGATGGCGGAGATGGCGTTTACATCGATGCTTTTCTTAAAGACAGTATAGTAAATACTGTATTGTATAGGTTGGGAAGTGAAGAGAGAAGGGTGGAAGAGAGGGAGAAGGCTTTTCTGGTGTGGGAGGGATATAAGCTGTATGCATCAATGCTATTTTGGAGAGGAGACACTGTTGTATACTTCGGGAATGAAGGCGTGAAGGAGGGGAAGAAGGTTTTCCGTGTGAGGGAGGGACGGCATCATGGCGAGAAGGCGTAAACACCTGAATAGGTACCATTGAAAAGAAATGACCTGCAACAGTGTGACGCAGCATTCCAGCACTGCAAGCCACTGAGCCAGGACCACGGTCCAACAGGACAGAACAAAGACAGTGTTGTAGTATCAATTAATAGTCCTGTGCATGTTTTTACACCTACTCCAGGAGCTGTTTTTGGTTGGCAGATATTACAACTCATAATTTCCCCATCAGATAGTGGTTCATCGTTAGCTTCCGATCACAGACATAACTAAAATTAACCACGTTGTATAAAACAGATCCAACCTGGGTTCAAATGTTTTTGAGTATCTGGAATTTGAGAAAAAAGGAGCTTTACGTATCGGCATCACGGCCTTCGTCAGAGCTTTATGTATGGGCCTCACAGCCTTCGTCAGAGCTTTATGTATTGGCCTCATGGCCATGCTTTCCTCCAGGCTACCCCAACCCCGGCCAACAGCTACGCACCCCCCACAGATACTTGCCAAGCCTACCCAGCTTCTCCTTCACCCAATTCCAGATAGCCAATGTTCTGAAAGAGCTGCAAAACCTGGACTCGTACAAATCAGCTGGGCTAGACAATCTGGACCCTCTCTTTCTAAAATTATCCGCAGCCATTGTTGAAACCCCTATTACTAGTCTGTTCAACCTCTCTTTTGTATGATGCGAGATTCCTAAAGATTGGAAAGCTGCCGCGGTCATCCCCCTCTTCAAATGGGGAGATACTCTAGCCACAAACTGTTACAGACCTATATCCATCCTGCCATGCCCTTTCTCTGAATATATCAATAATGTCACTCTTGCTGCTGGTGATTCTCTGATCCACAGCGACGCAGATGACGCCGTTCTGTATACATCTGGCCCTTCTTTGGACACGTGTTAACAAACCTCCAAACAAGCTTCAATACCATAAACACACCTCCAGTGGTCTTCAATGTCTTTTAAACGCTAGTAAAACTAAACGAATGCTCGCATCGCTGCCCGCAGCTGCCCGCCCGACTAGCATCACTACTCTGGACGGTTCTGACTTAGAAATTGTGGGCAACTACAAATACCTAGGTGTCTGGCTAGACTGCGAACTCTCCTTCCAGACTCATATCAAGCATCTCCAATCCAAAATTAAATCTAGAATCGTCTTCCTATTTCGCAACAAAGTCTCCTTCACTCACGCTGCCAAACATACCCTCGTAAAAATGACTATCCTACCGATCCTCGACTTTGCCGATGTAATTTACAAAATAGCCTCCAACACTCTACCCAGCAAACTAGATGCAGTCTATCACAGTGCCATCCGTTTTTCTCACCAAAGCCCGATATACTACCCACCGCTAGGACCTGTATGCTCTCGTTGGCTGGCCCTCGCTACATATTCGTCGACAGACCCACTGACTTCAGGTCATCTACAAGATCCTACTAGGAAAATCTCTGCCTTATCTCAGCTCACTGGTCACCATCACAACACCCACCCATAGCAGGTACAGTTGAAGTCAGTAGTTTACATACACCTCAGCCAAACGCACTTAAACTCAGTTTTCACAATTCCTGACATTTAATCCTAGTAAAAATTGCCTTTCTTAGGTCAGTTAGGATCACCACTTTATTTTGAGAATGTGAAATGTCAGAATAATAGTAGAGAGAATGATTGATTTCAGATTTTATTTCTTTTATCACATTCCCAATGGATCGGAAGTTTACATACACTCAGTTAGTATTTAATAGCATTGCCTTTAAATTTTTAACTTGGGTCAAACGTTTCGGTTAGCCTTCCACAAGCTTCCCATAATAAGTTGAGGGAATTTTGGCCCATTCCTCCTGACAGAGCTGATGTAACTGAGTCAGGTTTGTAGGCCTCTTTGCTCGCACACACTTTTTCAGTTCTACACATATATTTTCTATAGGATTGAGGTCAGGGCTTTGTGATGGCTACTCCAATACCTTGACTTTGTCATCCTTAAGCCCTTTTGCCACAACTTTGGAAGTATGCTTGGGGTCATTGTCCATTTGGAAGACCCATTTGCGACCAAGCTTTAACTTCCGGACTGATGTCTTGAGATTTTATTTCAATATATCCACATGATTTTCCATCCTCATGATGCCATCTATTTTGTGAAGTGCACCAGTCCCTCCTGCAGCAAAGCACCCCCACAACATGATTCTGCCACCCCCGTGCTTCACGGTTGGGATGGTGTTCTTCGGCTTGCAAGCATCCCCCTTTTTCCTCCAAACATAACGATGGTCATTATGGCCAAACAGTTCTATTATTGTTTCATCAAACCAGAGGACATTTCTCCAGAAGTGTGATCTTTGTACCCATGTGCAGTTGCAAACCGTAGTCTGGCTTTTTTAGGGCAGTTTTGGAGCAGTGGCTTCTTCCTTGCTGAGCCACCTTTCAGGTTATGTCGATATAGGACTCATTTTACTGTGGATACTGTCACGCCCTGGCCATAGAGAGGCTTTTATTCTCTATTTTGGTTAGGCCAGGGTGTGACTAGGGTGGGCATTCTAGTTTCTTTATTTCTATGTTTTCTATTTCTTTGTGATTGGCCGTTTGTGGTTCTCAATCAGAGACAGCTGTATATCGTTGTCTCTGATTGAGAACCATACTTAGGTAGCCCTTTTTTCCACCTGCCTTTGTGGGAAGTTGACTTTGTTTAGGGCACATAGCCTTTAGCTTCACTGTTTGTTTCTGTAGTGCTTATTGTTTTGTTCGGCGTCATTTTCCAAATAAAGAGAAAATGTACGCTCACCACACTGCATCTTGGTCCTCTTCTTTTAACGGCCGTGACAGAACTTCCCACCACCACCAACGGACCAAGCAGAGTGGTATAGAGGAGCAGCGTGTCCAGGATTCATGGACTTGGGAGGAAATCCTGGACGGTAAGGGACCCTGGAAGCAGGCTGGGTAGTATCGCCGTCCACGGAAGGAACTGGAGGCAGCAAGAGCAGAGCGGCAGCGTTACAACGGGACTCGGCTAGCAAGGAAGCCCGAGAGACAGCTCCAAAAAAAATTTTGGGGGGGGCCACGCGGGGAGTGTGGCAGAGTCAGGAATCAGACCTGAGCCAACTCCCCGTGCTTACCGTGGCAAGCGTGGTACTGGTCAGGCACCGTGTTATGCAGTGAAGCGCAAGGTGTCTCCAGTGCGCGTGCACAGCCCGGTGCGCTAACTTCCAGCTCCCCGAATCGGCCGGGCTAGAGTGGGCATCCAGCCAGGTCGGAGGATGCCGGCTCAGCGCATCTGGCTGCCAGTACATCTCTACGGCCCAGGATATCCTGCGCCGGCTCTGCTCACTGTGTCTCCGGTGCGTCTGCACAGCCCAGTGCGTCCTGTGCGTCCTGTGCGTCCTGTGCGTCCTGTGCCATCTGCAGGGCGAAAATAACCATCCAGCCAGGACGGGTTGTGCAAGCTCTACGCTCAAGACCTCCAGTGCGCCTCCACGGCCCAGTGTATCCGGTGCCGCTGCCTAGGACAGGGCCTCATGTATGTCTCTCCAGCCTGGTGAGTGCTGTGCCTGCACCTAGAACTAATCCTCCCGTATGTCTCTCCAGCCTGGTGAGCCCTGTGGCAGCTCAACGTACCAGACTGCCCATACGTCTCCTCCCTCCAGTGATGATCCATGCCAAGAAGCCTCCAGTGATGATGATGCATGGCAAGAAGCCTCCAGTGATGATCCATGGCACAAAGCCTCCAGTGATGATCCGTGGCAAGAAGCCTCCAGTGATGATCCATGGCATGAAGCCTCCAGTGATGATCCATGGCAAAAAGCCTTCAGTGATAATCCATGGCACGAAGCCTCCAGTGATGATCCATGGTAAGAAGCCTCCAGTGATGATTAATGGCATGAAGCCTCCAGTAATGATCCATGGCAAGAAGCCTACAGTGATGATCCATGCCAAGAAGCCTCCAGTGATGATCCGTGGCAAGAAGCCTCCAGTGATGATCCATGGCATGAAGCCTCCAGTGATGATCCATGGCAAAAAGCCTTCAGTGATAATCCATGGCAAAAAGCCTCCAGTGATGATCCATGGTAAGAAGCCTACAGTGATGATCCATGCCAAGAAGCCTCCAGTGATGATGATGCATGGCAAGAAGCCTCCAGTGATGATCCATGGCACAAAGCCTCCAGTGATGATCCGTGGCAAGAAGCCTCCAGTGATGATCCATGGCATGAAGCCTCCAGTGATGATCCATGGCAAAAAGCCTTCAGTGATAATCCATGGCACGAAGCCTCCAGTGATGATCCATGGTAAGAAGCCTCCAGTGATGATTAATGGCATGAAGCCTCCAGTAATGATCCATGGCAAGAAGCCTACAGTGATGATCCATGCCAAGAAGCCTCCAGTGATGATCCGTGGCAAGAAGCCTCCAGTGATGATCCATGGCATGAAGCCTCCAGTGATGATCCATGGCAAAAAGCCTTCAGTGATGATTAATGGCATGAAGCCTCCAGTAATGATCCATGGCAAGAAGCCTACAGTGATGATCCATGCCAAGAAGCCTCCAGTGATGATGATGCATGGCAAGAAGCCTCCAGTGATGATCCATGGCACAAAGCCTCCAGTGATGATCCGTGGCAAGAAGCCTCCAGTGATGATCCATGGCATGAAGCCTCCAGTGATGATCCATGGCAAAAAGCCTTCAGTGATAATCCATGGCACGAAGCCTCCAGTGATGATCCATGGCAAGAAGCCTCCAGTGATGATCCATGGTAAGAAGCCTCCAGTGATGATTAATGGCATGAAGCCTCCAGTAATGATCCATGGCAAGAAGCCTACAGTGATGATCCATGGCATGAAGCCTCCAGTGAGGAGTCATGGAACGAAGGCCTCCACTCCAGACGTGGTACCTTCAGGCGTTTGGAAATTGCTCCCAAGGATGAACCAGACTTGTGGAGGTCTACCATTTTTTTTTCTGAGGTCTTGGCTGATTTCTTTTGATTTTCCCATGATGTCAAGCAAAGAGGCACTGAGTTTGAAAGTAGGCCTTGAAATACATCCACAGGTACACCTCCAATTGACTCAAATGATGTCAAATAGCCTATCAGAAGCTTCTAAAGCCATGACATAATTTTCTGGAATTTTCCAAGCTGTTTAAAGGCACAGTCAACTTAGTGTATGTTAACTTCTACCCTACTGGAATCGTGATGCAGCAAATTATAAGTGAAATAATCTGTCTGTAAACAATTGTTAGAAACATTTCTTGTGTCACGCACAAAGTAGATGTCCTAACTGACTTGCCAAAACTATAGTTTGTTAACAAGAAATTTGTGGAGTAGTTGAAAAACAAGTTTTATTGACTCCAACCTAAGTGTATGTAAACCTCCGACTTCAACTGTAGCCCCATACACATACATTCCACGCATCGAATTTGGTTGAAGTATCTGTACTTCAAATTATTTTTTGATGTGTTTTTGAGTATTTCCAAATGCACAGCCCAAAACAAGTACTTTTATTTGCATATTTGAATTGTTATTTGTAAAAACCAAATAGTCTACCAAATTGTATTTGAGAGTATTTTTAAGTACTTATATAAAATAGCATTTCCAAATACCTGGGTTAAATTCATGGGAGTGTATTTGAGTATATCCAAATACATTACAGCATTCAACTAGTTGTCTTTTCAAATTTAATGTATCTGAATACTTACTTCGAATGTATGTGAGATGAATAGAATTTGATCCCATGTCTCAAACAGATACGGTAGTAGCCCGCCACACATTCTGATTGGCCCGAGAAGCGTTGGCAGTCGCGCTCACTGACCAAACTGATATTAATGGCCCTTCAGGTCAACTCTGTCTAAGAACTGGTACTGTACCCTTCAGGTCAACTCTGTCCGAGAACTGGTACTGTACCCTTCAGGTCAACTCTGTCCGAGAACTGGTACTGTACCCTTCAGGTCAACTCTGTCCGAGAACTGGTACTGTACCCTTCAGGTCAACTCTGTCCGAGAACTGGTACACTTCAGATCGATGCTGAACTTCCAGGAGTTTGTTAAAAGAGTTTCTTAAAATACCTCATTAAAACCTCTTACTTCTACCCCTTCCTTTTTCGAAAATTCTGTTAAAAATCACGCAACTTTTCAGCGTCCTGCTACTCATGCCAGGAATATAGTATATGCATATGATTAGTATGTGTGGATAGAAAACACTCTGAAGTTTATAAAACTGGTTAAATCACGGCTGTGACTATAACAGATCGTGTGTTTCATTGAAAAACGCAAGAAAAACTGCTCTCTGAAAGCTAAAAATAATTTCCATAAGTCACTTCCACCAGTTATTAAAAGAGAACAGAATTTAATGGCGATCTGCCTGAATTCATACAAATTCCGCACGATGGCGCCATTGTCCTAATTTTCAATTGAATTAATTGTTGGAAAATCCTTCTATCTGACCTCCAGTTTCCCAGTCTTCACCCGGATGCAGTTGAGGGAGATATTAGAAGCCATTGTTTTTGCAAGTGAAGACCTATTGAAAAGACATCGCCCTGTAATCATTTTGATAGATTATAAACGTTTACTAATACCTAAAGTTGGATTACAAAAGGATTTCGAAGTGTTTTGTGAAAGTTTATCGTCGACTTTTTTAATTTTAAAAAATTACGCAGCGTTTAAAAACGATGATTTTTTCTGAATGACACAGCTTCCATACAAAGCTATTTTGGGTATATAGTATATATAGTGTATATAGTGTAGCTTTAATTCAATACCCTGCTTGTGAATTTTGATCAAAGATTGAGTTGTAACGAGTACATTTAGCATTTAGCGTAGCGCATTTGCATTTCCAGGGGCATACTTGGGACGTCTGCGTGTCAAGTATGCTCAAGAAGTTAATAGTTGGTGTTTTACATTTTTACAATGATTAAAAGGCAGACACGGATTGCACACAAATCAAACTTAAATTGGATAGGCTTAGGGTAGGCCATTAATTTGACAGTAAACCTCCTCTTGTAATTCACAGCTGGTGGTGCCTTAGATTTGTAATGGCTTCATTCTTGCCAACAATTAGAGTATTCTTTTTCACATTTACGTTTTAGTAAAGAATAATTATAAGGAATTCATGTTGAAATACATAACTGATCGTGCATGACTTTATCCTATTGTGCTTTGAGACTGTGTATGCCTGAGAGAGATGTCTAAAGCCCGACTTTAAGGATGCAACATAATGAAACTGGGTGTATGATCGGGATAAAATGCTTTGCCAAGTATCAAACAGTGGATCTAATAAGAAAGGTTTCCAGAGAATTTAGCATGGAATGGAATGGTAAAAAAACAGCCTTTGGGTAAACTAGATCTTGTCACGTTCTGACCTTAGTTCTTTTGTTATGCCTTTGTTTTAGTATGGTCAGGGCGTGAGTTGGGTGGATTGTCTATATTTGTTTTTCTATGAGTTGGTATTTCTGTGTTTGGCCTGGTATGGTTCTCAATCAGACGCAGCTGTCAATCGTTGTCCCTGATTGAGAACCATATTTAGGCAGCCTGTTTTCACCCTTGATTGGTGGGTGATTATTTTCTGTTGTGTGTCTTCACCAGACAGGACTGTTTCGTTGTCGGTTCGTTCTTTCACGTTGTTGTTTTGTATTTCAGTGTTCAGTTTGATTCACTAAATATTAACATCATGAACACATACCACGCTGCGCTTTGGTCCTCCGATCCTTCCTACTACTCCTCGTCAGAGGAGGAAGAAGACCGTTACAGATCTTTAGTTCTCCTCTTCGAGCAGAGAAAGCTACTCTTCAGCAGCACCCGACCCCCCCCCCCCCCTTATTCATTAGACTTACTTCAGTCAACAGTTTATTGGACAGTCAAAACTATCCAGCTCTTCAAG
Organism: Oncorhynchus clarkii lewisi; assembly: GCF_045791955.1. NCBI lineage: Eukaryota > Metazoa > Chordata > Actinopteri > Salmoniformes > Salmonidae > Oncorhynchus > Oncorhynchus clarkii. Next base: position 37,946,746 of record NC_092171.1, on the reverse strand, counting down.
TGCATGACAAACGGTCCAGCTACATTCTACAATACAGGGTCCTGCCACTTGGTATACAACAAGTGGGATGGGGCTTGTCAAATGTAATCTGTCTCAAATTCATAGACAGCTCTACAGATGGAAGGACTGACAGTCCATGACTTCCTTGAAATGACAATTCAACAAATTCCTAGATATTAGATTGTACCTTCAAGCAAAGAAGTATGTGTTCTAATATGCAGTATACAAACATATACACACAATATATACACTAACATTCAAAAGTTTGGGGCCACTTAGACATGTCCTTGTTTTCTAAAGAAAATCACTTTCTTTTCGTCCATTTAAAATAACATCAAACTAATCAGAAACGCAGTGTAGACATTGTTAATGTTGTAAAAGACTGTTGTAGCTGGAAATTGTTTTTTAAAAATAATATCTACATAGGCGTACAGAGCCCCATTATCAGCAACCATCACGCCTGTGTTCCAATGGCACGTTGTGTTAGCTAATCCAAGTTTATAATTTTAAAAGGCTAATTTATCATTAGAAAACCCTTTTGCAATTATGTTAGCACAACTGATAACTGTTGTTCTAATTTAAAGAAGCAATAAAACTGGCCTTCTTTAGACTAGTTGAGTATCTGGAGCATCAGCATTTGTGTGTTCGATTACAGGCTCAAAATGGCCAGTCTATTCTTGTTCTGAGAAATGAAGGCTATTCCATGTGAGAAATTGCCCAAAAAATGACGATCTCGTACAAAGCTGTGTACTACTCCCTTCACAGAACAGGATAAACTGGCTCTAACCAGAATAGAAAGAGGAATGGGTGGCCCCGGTGCACAACTGAGTAAGAGAACAGGTACATTAGAGTGTCTAGTTTGAGAAACAGACGCCTCACAAATCCTCAACTGGCAGCTTCATTAAATAGTACCCGCAAAACACCTGTCTCAATGTCAAGAGTGAAGAGACGACTCCGGGATGCTGTCCTTCTAGGCAGAGTTGCAAAGAAAAAGCCACATCTTTGTCCAGTGTCTGTGTTCTTTTGCACATCTTTTCATTTTATTGGCCAGTCTGAGATATGGCTTTTTTTACAACTCTGCCTAGAATGCCAGAATCCCGGAGTCGCCTCTTCACTGTTGACTATGAGACAGGTGTTTTGCGGGTACTATTTAATGAAGCTGCCAGTTTAAGACTTGTGAGGCTAGTGAGACTTGTAATAGCTGTCATGAGGACCGCTACTGGAAAGGAAGACCCAGAGTTCCCTCTGCTGCAGAGGATTTTCATAAGTTCATTAGAGTTACTATAACTGCACCTCAGATTGCAGCCCAAATGCTTCACAGAGTTCAAGCAACAGACACGGCTCAACATCAAGGGCGGCAGGTAGCCTAGTGGTTAGATCCGAAGGCGTGGATGTCGATTATGGCTTGCCCCCCACACCTCTCTGATTCAGAGGGGTTGGGTGAAATGTGGAAGACACATTTCAGTTTAATGCATTTAGTTGTACAACTGACTTGGTATCCCCCTTTCTCCATCTTTTCAGAGGAGACTGTGTGAATCAGGCCTTCATGGTTGAATTGCTACAAAGAAACCACTACTAAAGGACACTAATAATAATAAGAAACTTGCTTGGACCAAGAAACATGAGCAATTGACATTAGACTGGTGGAAACATGTCCTTTGGTCTGATGAGTACTAATTTGAGATTTTTGGTTCCAACTGCTATGTCTTTATGAGACGGAGAGTAGCTGAACGGATTATCTCTGCATGTCTATTTCTGCATTCTGCAGTGATACACCATCCCATCATTTTTTTTTTCAACAGGACAATGAACCAAAACAAAACACCCCCAGGCTGTGTAAGGGCTATTTGACCAAGGAAGAGAGTGATGGAGTGCTGCATCAAATGACCAGGCCTCTACAATCACCCGACTTCAACCCAATTGCGAGGGTTTGGGATGAGTTGGACCGCAGAGTGAAGGAAAAGCAGCCAACAAGTGCTCAGCATATGTGGGAACTCCTTCAAGACTTTTGGAAAAGTATTCCAGGTGAAGCTGGTTGACATAATGACAAAGCTGTCATCAAGGCGAAGGGTGGCTACTTTGAACAATCTAAAATCTAAAATATATTTTGATTTGTTTAGCACTTTTTTGGTTACTACGTGACTCCATATGTGTTATTTCATTGGTTTGATTTCTTCACTATTATTCTACAGTGAGAATGAGTAGGTGTGTCCAAATTTTGACTCTTACTATGTGTATATGAGAGTAAAAAACAATTCTTAATATTAAGCTACATCCCCTTTAGCCCTCAGAACAACCTCAATTCACCAGGGAATGGACTCCAGAAAGTGTCAAAAGTGTTCCACAGGGATGCTGGCCCATGTTGACTCCAATGCTTCCCACAGTTGTGTCAAGTTGGCTGGATGTCCTTTGGGTGGTGGACCATTCTTGATGCACACGGGAAACTGTTGTGTGAAAAACCCAGCAGCGTTGAAGTTCTTGACACAAACACACGGTAACACCTGGCACCTACTACCATACCCCGTTCAAAGGCACTTAAATATTTTGTCATGCCCATTCACCCTCTAAATGGCACACATACACAATTAATTTCTCAATTGTCTCAAGGCTTAAAAATCCTTCCTTAACCTGTCTCCTCGCCTTCATCTACTCTTTGGGGTGGCAGGTAGCCTAAAGGTTAGCATGTTGGGCCAGTAACCGAAAGGGTGCTAGATCAAATCCCTGAGCTAACAAGGTAAAAATCATTCTGCCCCTGAACAAGGCAGTTAACCCACTGTACCTAGGCCATCATTGTAAAATAAGAATTAGTTCTTAACTGACTTGCTTAGTTAAATTAAAAAAATTATTCCAGGTATGGGCAGGATTCCTAGAACCTTTTCTGTTCTGTGGATTTAAGGTTAACAAGAATGTTCTAATGGACTAGACATCATACCTACCAGCTGTGTACTCAGTACACACACACACACACACACACACACACACACTCTGTCGGAGCAATCAAAGCAGCAATATTGACTAAATGAGCTAACTGGATATACAATAAACAGCTTGTCTCGGGTGTCATGTACAGACAATCTAGACTCTGTCTGACTGCAGCAGATGTGGAAGAACAGCACAGAATGTCACCAGTGTGTTCTAGATCAATAGTTTCAGTCTTTCTTCATCCTGTAGTTTGCAATGTAGCTTGTAGAGTTACCTGAAGTATCTGTAATGAGTAGGGAATGACATAATGTCTCAATGACGAATATGTGGACATCAGCACTACAGTACTAGAACCCCCCCCCCCCCCCCCACGATATCAGCATAATATGTTTCACATTGTTTTGAAGCTATACAGTGTTTGTTTACATGTACTAAATGTTAGAGTTAAACTAGCTGATATTTTGGGTTCTGTTGGGTATTACAGTTGAACTAAGCTCATGAGACATTTATATTCTTCAAGAATCACATATAGTTAATTTATAAAATCCCGAAAATGTATGTAGCAACAGCAGATTGCCTCTTTCAGCTTATTCCTTATTCCATAGAACATGAAGATTGGCAGGGCAGTGTGTGCCTTCTCTACTGCACATTGAGAGAGAGAGAGAGAGAGAGAGAGAGAGAGAGAGAGAGAGAGAGAGAGAGAGAGAGAGAGAGAGAGAGAGAGAGAGAGAGAGAAAGAGAGAGAGAGAGAGAGAGAGAGAGAGAGAGAGAGAGAGAGAGAGAGAGAGAGAGAGAGAGAGAGAGAGAGAGAGAGAGAGAGAGAGAGAGAGAGAGAGAGAGAGAGAGCGAAATATAACCTAATGTTGTTGTCTGGCCAACTAGCAAACAGTGAGTTTCTCTGAGCAGAGCAGGATAGACAGACACCTTACCTAATTATCTGCAACAGCTCTGCTGCGGTTACTGAGTTCAACTTTGACTAACCGAGTTTGTTGATGTGTGTTTGCTTTTACACTGGCTACATAAGATGCATGTGACAATCACCCCATACCCACATGTCAACTAGGGAAATCATTGATATGTTCCATGAATTACACTGTAATGGATATTATCTGATGCTGCCCATAGAACTATATCAGATAGTCATGCTAAAATAGGAGCTGACACACACGCTCGCACACAAACACAGTCCGACACATTGTATTGTCACCAGACTTGCTTAGTCAGAGGCACAAATGAACTCAGTAACTCCAGCAGAGGTGTTGCGAAAAAAAATAATGTAAGGTTATGATGGTTTCTAGTCTGCCCCCAACACACAGGTCTGTTTCTAGTCTGCCCCCCCCCCCCCCCCCCACACACACAGGTCTGTTTCTAGTCTGCCCCCCCCCCACACACACAGGTCTATTTCTAGTCTGCCCCCCCCCACACACACACAGGTCTGTTTCTAGTCTGCCCCCCACACACACACAGGTCTGTTTCTAGTCTGCCCCCCACACACACAGGTCTGTTTCTAATCTGCCCCACACACACTGGTCTGTTTCTAGTCTGTCCCCCCCCACACACACACAGGTCTGTATCTAGTCTGCCCCCCCCCCCCCCCCCCCCCCCCACACACACACAGGTCTGTTTCTAGTCTGCCCCCCCCCCACACACACAGGTATGTTTCTAGTCTGCCCCCCCCCACACACACAGGTCTATTTCTAGTCTGCCCCCCCCCCACACACACACAGGTCTATTTCTAGTCTGCCCCCCCCCCCCCCACACACACACACAGGTCTGTCTCTAGTCTGCCCCCCACACACAGGTCTGTTTCTAGTCTGCCCCCCACACACAGGTCTGTCTCTAGTCTGCCCCCCACACACAGGTCTGTTTCTAGTCTGCCCCCCACACACAGGTCTGTTTCTAGTCTGCCCCCTCCCCCCACACACATAGGTCTGTTTCTAGTCTGCACCCCACACACAAACAGGTCTGTTTCTAGTCTGCCCCCCCCCCCACACAGACACAGGTCTGTTTCTAGTCTGCCCCCCACACACAGGTCTGTTACTAGTCTGCCCCCCAAACACAGGTCTGTTTCTAGCCCCCCCCCCCCCCCCCCCACACACACACACACACACAGGTCTGTTTTTAGTCTGCCCCCCCACACACAGGTATGTTTCTAGTCTGCCCCCCCCCCCCACCCCCCCACACACACACAGGTCTGTTTCTAGTCTGACCCCCCCCCCCCACACACAGGTCTGTTTCTAGTCTGCCCCCCACACACAGGTCTGTTTCTAGTCTGCCCCCCCCCCACACACACAGGTCTGTTTCTAGTCTGCCCCCCACACACAGGTCTGTTTCTAGTCTGACCCCCCCCCACACAGGTCTGTTTCTGGTCTGCCCCCACACACAGGTCTGTTTCTAGTCTGCCCCCCCCCCCCCACACACACAGGTCTGTTTCTAGTCTGCCCCCCACACACAGGTCTGTTTCTAGTCTGCCCCCCCCCCCCCCCCCCCCACACACACAGGTCTGTTTCTGGTCTGACCCCCCCCACACAGGTCTATTTCTAGTCTGCCCCCCCACACACACACAGGTCTGTTTCTGGTCCCCCCCCCCCCCCCCCCCCACACACAGGTCTGTTTCTAGTATGCCCCCCCACACACACAGGTCTATTTCTAGTCTGCCCCCACACACAGGTCTATTTCTAGTCTGCCCCCCCCCCCCCACACAGGTCTGTTTCTAGTCTGCCCCCCACACACAGGTCTATTTCTAGTCTGCCCCCCCCCCCACACAGGTCTGTTTCTAGTCTGACCCCCCCCACACAGTTATATTTCTAGTCTGCCCCACACACACACAGGTCTGTTTCTAGTCTGCCCCCCACACACAGGTCTGTTTCTAGTCTGCCCCCCCACACACGCACAGGTCTGTTTCTAGTCTGCCCCCCAAACACAGGTCTGTTTCTAGTCCCCCCCCCCCCCCCCCACACACACACACACACACAGGTCTGTTTCTAGTCTGCCCCCCACACACAGGTCTGTTTCTAGTCTGCCCCCCCACACAGGTCTGTTTCTAGTCTGACCCCCCCACACACACAGGTCTATTTCTAGGCTGCCCCCCCCCCCCCGCCCGACACACAAACAGGTCTGTTTCTAGCCTGCTCCCCACATACAGGTCTGTTTCTAGTCTGCCCACCACACACAGGTCTGTTTCTAGTCTGACCACCCCCCCCACACAGGTCTATTTCTAGCCTGCCCCCCACACACAGGTCTGTTTCTAGTCTGCCCCACACACACACACAGGTCTGTTTCTAGTCTGCCCCCCACACACAGGTCTGTTTCTAGTCTGCCCCCCCCCACACACACAGGTCTGTTTCTAGTCTGCCCCCCACACACAGGTCTGTTTCTAGTCTGCCCCCCCCCCCACCCCCCCCCACACACACAGGTCTGTTTCTAGTCTGACCCCCCCCCCCACACAGGTCTGTTTCTAGTCTGCCCCCCCCACACAGGTCTGTTTCTAGTCTGCCCCCCACACACAGGTCTGTTTCTAGTCTGCCCCCCCCCCCCCCCCCCCCCCCCACCCCCCCACACACACACAGGTCTGTTTCTAGTCTGACCCCCCCCCCCACACAGGTCTGTTTCTAGTCTGCCCCCCCCACACAGGTCTGTTTCTAGTCTGATCCCCCCCACATAGGTATATTTCTAGTCTGCCCCACACACACACAGGTCTGTTTCTAGTCTGCCTCCCACACACAGGTCTGTTTCTAGTCTGCCCCCCCACACACACACAGGTCTGTTTCTAGTCTGCCCCCCCACACACAGGTCTGTTTATATTCTGCCCCAAACACACAGGTCTGTTTATAGTCTGCCCCCCAAACACATAGGTCTGTTTATAGTCTCCCACCCACACACAGGTCTGTTTATAGTTTGCCCCCACCCTCCCCCCACACACAGGTCTGTTTATTGTCTGCCCCCCAAACACACAGGTCTTTTTATAGTCTCCCCCCCCCCCACACACAGGTCTGTTTATAGTCTGCCCCCCAAACACACAGGTCTGTTTATAGTCTGCCCCACACACACACAGGTCTCTGCTTGCTCTCGGCTCTGCTCCAGACTTGAATTAGTGTAGCTGGTCCTAACCAGCTTTGACAGTATTGTCTCTCAGCCAGACCTCAGGATTACAGAAGTAGTCTTCAACTCTGATCCTGGGGACCCACAGGGTGTACACGTGTCTGTCCCATTCGAGCAGGGGCTGACTGGGGAGAGAAATCTGTGCAGAAAAAAAAACAAGTTAGACAATGGGACAGATAAGTGGACCAGCCCATCTGGCGTTTTGCCCGAAATGCCAGATGGACGGTCCACCCCTGCATACTAGCAATAACACACATTTAAAACGATCACATGATCGTCAAGCCATTTATTGTCTAGAGCAGGATCCTTCAGTATTGATCCTGGGGTTCTATTCCTGTCCCAGATCAGCAGTTATACACTTGATTCATCTTGAGCTTGAAGGGACACTTGTGTCAGTACTGTGTATTAGTGCTGGACTAGAACAATTTTATTTCCTGAATTTACATTGATTGGACTAGAACAGTAGTCTGTAATCTACTCCCTGTGGGCCCCAGGACTGGGACTGAATAGCTGTGCTCCTTGTGAGTCCCCAGGACTGGGACGGAATAGCTGTGCTCCTTGTGAGTCCCCAGGACTGCGACTGAATAGCTGTGCTCCTTGTGGGTCCCCAGGACTGGGACTGAATAGCTCTACTCCGTGTGGGTCCCCATGACTGGGACTGAATAGCTGTGCTCCTTGTGGGTCCCCAGGACTGGGACTGAATAGCTGTGCTCCTTGTGGGTCCCCAGGACTGGGACTGAATAGCTGTGCTCCTTGTGGGTCCCCAGGACTGGGACTGAATAGCTGTGCTCCTTGTGGGTCCCCAGGACTTGGACTGAATAGCTGTGCTCCTTGTGGGTCCCCAGGACTGGGACTGAATAGCTGTGCTCCTTGTGGGTCCCCAGGACTGGGATTGAATAGCTGTGCTCCTTGTGGGTCCCCATGACTGGGACTGAATAGCTGTGCTCCTTGTGAGTACCCAGGACTGGGACTGAATAGCTGTGCTCCTTGTGGGTCCCCAGGCCTGTGACTGATTGGCTGAAGTCACTGTGGGTCCCCAATAACAAATTCTTTACAATGACGGCCTACCCCGGCCAAACCTTAACCCGGACAACGCTGGGCCAATTGTACGCCGCCCTATGGGACTCTCAATCAAGCCTGGAATCAAACCAGGATCTGTAGTGACGCCTCTAGAACTGAGATGCAGTGCCTTAGACCACTGGACCACTCGAGAGCCCAACAATAACAGATCAGACATTGAATATCTCTTTTAAGGTCAAGTTAATAATTATACTGTAGATGATGTACTAAACCACCCAGACACATCAAAGATACAGTTGTCCTTCTGAACGTAACTGTAAAAATACTTGAAAGTACTCCCTTAAATCATTTCCGGGGTGTATCTGTACTCTACTTTACTATTTATATTTTTGACAATTTTTACTTTTACACCACTACATTCCTAAAGAACAATATGTTATGAGGCTGTTTTGCTTCCACTGGTCCTAGGGTCTTTGTTAAGGTCAATGGCATCATGAACTCTACCGAGTACAAGGACATTTTAGCCAAAAACCTGCTTGCCTCTGTCAGGAGGCTGAAACTTGGGCACAAGTGGATCTCCCAGCAAGACCGTGACTGCAAGCACACAACAAAATCCACAAAGAAATGGTTAACTGACTGCAACATCTACATTTTGCCATAGATACGTAGTGGTTTGAATTGGAGAGGGCAGTCCCATCAGCACAGGACCAAAAGATATCAAGGATCTAGAAATATTCTGTATGGAGGAAAGGGGAGAGGGAGAATGCTGGAAGCTGAAAATGTCACAGTTCTTCCATGGCAAACCGCTCGCCCACATGACGCCATACACATTGTCTGCCATCTGCCCGGGACAGCTGAAAACAGGATTCATTCATGAAGAGCACACTTCTCCAGCATGCCAGTGAGCATTTTGCACACTGAAATGGGTTTTGGACGCTGAACTGCAGTCAGGTCAAGACCCTGGTGAGGACGATGAGCACGCAGATGAGCTTCAATGAGACGATTTCAGACAGTTTTTGCTTCAGAAATTCTTCAGTTGTGCAAACCCACAGTTTCATCACCTGTCCAGGTGGCTGGTCTCAGAGGATCCCGCAGGTGAAGAAGCTGGATGTGGAGGTCCTTGACTGGCATGGTTTACACGTGGTCTGAGGTTCTGAGGCCGATTGAACGTACTGCTAAATTCTCTAAAGCAACGTTGGAGGTAGTGAAATTAACATGCAATTATCTGGCAACAGCTTTGGTGGACAATGCTGCAGTCAGCATGCCAACCCTCAAAAACGTGAGACTTCTGTGGCATTGTGTTTTGTGACAAAACTACACATTTTAGAGTAGCTTTTAATTGTCCCCAGCACAAGGTGCACCTGTGTAATGATCATGCTGTTTAATCAGCTTCTTGATATGCCACACCTGTCAGGTGGACGGATTATCTTGGCAAGCTTTTTGTGCGTATGGAACATTTCTGGGATCTTCCATTTCAGTTCATGAAAACATGGGACCAAGACTTTACATGTTTTGTTTATATTTTTTGTTCAGTGTAGTATTTGATCCCAGGTCTGGTATGGATGGAGAACATCAGAGAGTCATCAGACAGAGACATATCTGGCTGTTGCTCCGCCCTCACTGTGCAAAGGGATGTGTTATTGTCCGTCTTCTTAGTAACGAGACAAATAGATACAAACAGTGAAATTAGTGGTTGTTTTTTTGTATTGATGTCAACAAATGATGTATCCACTTTTGTAACGGATTTGGATGGGAGGAGCGTTAAGATGGTGGTCCCCATGACTTTAATTTAAAAGTTTGTGGTCATATGCACATCCTTAAAAACGTAGGTGCTGGGCTAATAAAGAACACTAGTATAGAAGATTTGTTTCAGATGTAAACATTGGTAATAAAGCAATGGGAGCTTTAACAATGTGTGGGCCTTCTTGTTCTATACTGGCCCCCGTGCATTTACCACAAATAACTAGTTCTGCTAAGTTTGTCGTGTTGTACATTGCTCTCTGTTACTATTGCTTGTGTGGTAAAAGGGCACAGTATACACGATCCCAATTTTAGCTTCAAGACACTTTGCATGTTGTGTTTACAGTTTTGTTCTGATAGCTAGCTGCACAGTGTATGTTTTACAACGGACTGTTCAGCAGTTTCCTTTTCTAGCCACCGCATGCATCCCTCTTCTTCGTCCCTCTTCATCGTCCCTCTTCTGCATCCATCTTATTCATCCCTCTTCTTCGTCCCTCTTCATCATCCCTCTTCTTCGTCCCTCTTCTTCGTCCCTCTTCTGCATCCCTTTTCTTCGTCCCCTTCTTCGTCCCTCTTCTTCGTCCCTCTTCTTCGTCCATCTTCTTCGTTCCCTACTTCATCCCTCTTCTGCATCCCTCTTCTTCGTCCCCTTCTTCATCCCTCTTCTGCATCCCTCTTCTTCATCCCTTGAGGTGCTTGTGTTGTGGTCGTCTGCTTTGTGTCTAACGAAGAACAAGGCGAGCCTAGACCGCAGGCTCGCTCTCTCTCTTTGCGTGTGTGTGTCCCGATCTCATTGAGTTTGGACAGAATGTTCCAGACATGAGATTATGCTTCAACAGGCCCTTCAGGTCAAACATAAATCCAACTCAATCAGACCTGTGCCTAAAACCTGGTCTGTGTGTGTTTTTTAAATAAAGCATTCATTCCACTATGAATTCCATTTTAATCACTTCTGTGCAACAATTTAACCTTTTGATCCAGAATCCTTCTGTTGAACTCTGAGAAAAGAGTAAGTGCTAAAAGTAAGATTTGGCAGAGCGTATGCTACTAACGCTTTGCTACTGAAACACCAACATCTCAAGAGCTAATATAGAAGTTTATTACATAAAACGTACCGCGACGTAAGTTGACCTGAATCCTTTTCATGTGTGCCAGGTACTGTGTGTTTGAAGCAGACGTTAACCTCAATCACTGATCTAGAACCAGATTACCCCAAATCATACCACAATCTTAACCATTACAGTGGTCTTATTCGTTAGATACCAGGGTTGGGTTCAATTCCTATTTCAAATCCAGTCAAATCAGGAAGTAGACTGAAATTTCAGTTCCAATGTTTTTCAGTGAGGAACATTTGCAATTGTAATTTGTTTAACTTTCTCAATTGACTGTAATTTAAATGGAATTGAACCCAACCCTGTTAGAGACAACTAGTACCTATTCCATTAGTCATAGCTAGTTCCACAGAGGGACTGCTCTGCAGCTGTCATCATTCCAGGAATCTGAGGAATCCATCTGCCATGAGACAGAGTGATAGAAGATGAGGAGGGGATGAGAGGAGATGTTTCCTATTTTTAGCTGTAAAACACAGTTAAGGCAGGACGGGAGAGTACGTGCACAGACCAGAGGTGTCTCGTAAAACATGAGACCTTTCAAATGTTTTGACAGACCTCCATCTCTCTTGCTTTCTCTCACTCTCTAAATCTCTTGCTCTCTCTCGCTCCGTCTGTCTCCTCTCTGTGTTCTTCTCTCTATCAAACATCTTATCTCATTCAAGCTGCTCTATCAAGCTGTCCTGGAATGCTCGTCAAAAATATTTCAATGCAAAATATTTGTCATCATCATCATCATCATCATCATCATCACCCCCATCAGACTGGTCACTGCCAAAGTACGGTGCACATTTTAGGACAACCTTTGCCTCAACCCTTCTTGAACCAGGACGTCTTTATTATGTTCAATCTCTTTTCTGTCCTCTCTCATATGACACCTAAAATAAGGTGGTTGTCTCACTTTTACAAACTGTCTGTCTCACTCACCTACTAGCCCCCCCACACACACACACCTTAAAGACAACCCTCTAATCTTCCATCCGTCTCATCTCTGTTCCTCACACCACGTCCTGGATAAAGAATGAAAGAGGACAGGATGGGATCATCATCATCATCTTTGTTATTCAACAACGAATTGAATATGTATTTATCCTTCCTCTAAAGTACAAAACACTCTGGGCCTGTGAGGTCCGTCAGAGCAAGAAGAGACAAGTGATTGTTACAATCGCCCTTTTGTCTCTGTCTCGGCCATGGGAATCGAATGATGAAAGCCGTTGCCAATGCTTCTCTCCAGCCATGAATCACCCACTTGTTCTGTCCCTGTTTTGTTTTAGAGGTTATAATGAGAGTTGTTTTGGGTGGGCGGGGGGGAGGGGAAGTGGTGAGGGGGAGAAGGGGAAGTGGTGAGGGGGAGGATGGGGAAGTGGTGAGGGGAGGAGGGGAAGTGGTGAGGGGGAGGAGGGGAAGTGGTGAGGGGGAGGAGGGGAAGTGGTGAGGGGAGGAGGGGAAGTGGTGAGGGGGAGGAGGGGAAGTGGTGAGGGGGAGGAGGGGAAGTGGTGAGGGGGAGGAGGGGAGGAGGGGAAGGAGGGGAAGTGGTGAAGGGAGGAGGAAGAGTGGTGAGGGGGAAGAGGAGAGGAGGGGAGGAGGGGAGAAGGGGAAGTGGTGAGGGGAGGAGGGGAAGTGGTGAAGGGAGGAGGAAGAGTGGTGAGGGGGAAGAGGAGAGGACGGGAGGAGGGGAGGAGGGGAAGTGGTGAGGGGAGGAGGGGAAGTGGTGAGGGGAGGAGGGGAAGTGGTGAGGGGAGGAGGGGAAGTGGAGAGGGGGAGGAGGGGAAGTGGTGAGGGGAGGAGGGGAAGTGGTGAGGAGGAGGAGGAAGAGTGGTGAGGGGGAAGAGGAGAGGAGGGGAAATGGTGAGGGGGAGGAGGGGAAGTGGTGAGGGGGAGGAGGGGAGGAGGGGAAGTGGTGAGGGGAGGAGGGGAAGTGGTGAGGGGAGGAGGGGAAGTGGAGAGGGGGAGGAGGGGAAGTGGTGAGGGGAGGAGGGGAAGTGGTGAGGAGGAGGAGGAAGAGTGGTGAGGGGGAAGAGGAGAGGAGGGGAAGTGGAGAGGGGGAGGAGGGGAGGAGGGGAAGGTTTCTACTCTATTTCTGAAGCACTTGTCAAGTCGCCTTACGGTACAAGTGGTTCAAAAAATTTAGTAGGGAGTGAGGAATTTAGTTTTTTGTTGAGCTAATTCCTTTCGCCATTGGAGTGCAATTCCTGGAAAGGCATCCCAGAAAAGAATGGTACGGCTCACGTCTTTGTTAGGGAGTGACATTGTGCAGAGTTGGAAGGTCAATTCCATTCTCATTTCTATCAGTAGAGCTCTGCCAGAGGAGTGCAATTCCTGGAAAATAATAAGTCACGTGGGATAAAATTGTCTGCTAAATGGCAGGTTGGTCAAAACAATTGATTGGTTGAGTCTTGTTCTAAGCCGGTCTAAAAAAAACGGGGTAGTATACGTTGGTGACCCGTTGTAGAAAAGCAATTGTACACTCAAGGTTGTGGTAAACTACTTTCTTAGCATGGCTGTGCTGAGGTCGTACGTACGAGGTGATGCTAAGGTCGTTTACCATGGCCTCTTGTGTACAATTGCTTTATAATATAATGCAAAGTAAGAGTTTTATCATAAGCTTGCCATTGCCGATCTGCACCCATAATACATGGCAGCTTGGTTACTTTCCAAACTGCAACAAAAGTAAAAACCAAACTGCAGCTCGCTCTGCCTTACCCGGGATTTGAACTAGCAACCTTCTAGTTACTGTTCAACCTCTGCAACCTCTTGGTTACCCCAAGACTGTTATTTCATTTTTGATAACACACCCTCATCAACAAGTCTAATATCTAGTTCCTTAATGGCTTCCAAAGTGGGTCAGGATCTTTCAATTAAGTATTAGTAACTTAGTAACCTTTGTCGTGGTGGAATATCATCTCATATGAGGAGTGCTGGGCCCGTATCCACAAAGCATCTCATATGAGGAGTGCTGGGCCCGTATCCACAAAGCATCTCATATGAGGAGTGCTGGGCCCGTATTCACAAAGCATCTCATATGAGGAGTGCTGGGCCCGTATCCACAAAGCATCTCAGAGAAGGAGTGCTGGGCCCGTATCCACAAAGCATCTCAGAGAAGGAGTGCTGGGCCCGTATCTACAAAGCATCTCATATTAGCACAATACCCCTCTGTTAAGAGAGGGGGGGTTAACGAGTGGTGGAAACTCAGGATACTTGACACACCAGACCCTGACCATAGATTCGACACCACAGCAGAACAGTCCACACCAGACCTTGACCATAGAGTCGACACCACAGCAGAACAGTCCACAACAGACCCTGACCATAGCGTCGACACCACAGCAGAACAGTCCACACCAGACCCTGACCATAGCGTCGACACCACAGCAGAACAGTCCACACCAGACCCTGACCATAGCGTCGACACCACAGCAGAACAGTCCACACCAGACCCTGACCATAGAGTCGACACCACAGCAGAACAGTCCACACCAGACCCTGACCATAGCGTCGACACCACAGCAGAACAGTCCACACCAGACCCTGACCATAGCGTCGACACCACAGCAGAACAGTCCACACCAGACCCTGACCATAGAGTCGACACCACAGCAGAACAGTCCACACCAGACCCTGACCATAGAGTCGACACCACAGCAGAACAGTCCACACCAGACCCTGACAATAGCGTCGATAGCCCTTCTGACAACCCCCCACACACCCACTGAGGACATACACAAGACACAGATTGTTGTCCTTATGGACTCAAATGTGAATTATATACAAGAAAAAAACTTTTTCCCAAACACAGTGTGTCTAAACTCTGGTGTCCAAACACCCAGCACACCCTAGATCTTCTGTCTGAGGACCAACTAGGTTCACCTAGCCACATAATAATACACACAGGCAGAAACGACCTGAGAGCACAGCAGGAAAGGGTGGCCACAGCACTGAAGGGAGTGATTGAAAAAGCTTCTTCTACTTTCCCCCAACGCACAAGTGGTTATCTCCACCCTGCTACCACGAAAAGACTTCCACCCTGCCGCAATACATTGGGTAAACGCAAGTATTTCCTGTGACTGTGCCTCAAAACCAAATGTTTTCCTGGCCCACCACTTCACCCTGGACTTGAACAGCCTATATGACCAGGTCCACCTCTACAAGGCAGCAGTGCACACCTTTTCCCGGACTCTAAAGGACATCGCTCTCAAACGTATCCCCAACACTTCACACGGGAGAAACAGATCAATAGACACTCCACCCAGACCAGTGAGACAGCCTCCCAGACCTGCAGGACCTTTCCCCCACTGGACCTACACATAGAAGACCCACGCCAAGAGGACTTACATCCAGATCACAGCACCCCCAGCCACATCCACACCCCCACCCCAACCAATCAACACCCCCCCCCCACGTCAACTATGCCCACAACCCATTTAGGCCCCCTCAGATCAGACCTATGCCCCTCCTGCCCACTCCATGCACCCCACCCCCGCAAAGAGGGCCTCAACATGGAGGTCACACAACCGCCCAGGTAGTGAGTGGGCAAACAGGCCCAACCCCCACTCTTACACTAGCCCAAGCCAATGGCATGTACCAGATGCTCAGCAGGCTCTGCTCACACTTACTGGACAGAGGCAAAACCACACGTCCAACAACATTGGACACTTTATGGAACACAAAGCCTACACTATATTATCCTGGAATATCCAAGTCCTGAGGTCATCTGCCTTTGGCCTAAAGAGCAGGAACCCGGACTTCACCAAAGAAATCGGTAATACAGACATTGTCATCCATCAAGAAACCTGGTATAGTGGACCCACTGGTTGCCCTCTAGGTTACAGAGAGCTGGTAGTCCCATCCACCAAACTACCAGGTGTGAAACAGGGAAGGGACTCAGGGGGTATGCTAATTTGGTATAGAGCAGACCTAACTTACTCCATTAAATTAATCAAAACAGGAACATTTTACATTTGGCTAGAAATTCAAAAGGAAATGATCTTAACAGAGAAAAATGTCCTCCTGTGTGCTACCTATATCTCCCCACTAGAATCCCCATACTTTAATGAAGACAGCTTCTCCATCCTGGAGGGGGAAATCAATCATTTCCAGGCCCAGGGACATGCACTAGTCTGTGGTGACCCAAAGAACCTGACAAGAACCTGACCCCCTCAGCACACAGGGGGACAAACATTCCCTCCCCCATATGCCCCCCTAGGCACAACTATGACAACATATCCAACAAAAACGGGTCACAACTCCTGCAGCTCTGTCGCACGCTAGGTATGTACATAGTCAATGGTAGGCTTTGAGGGGAATATGGTAGGTACACCTATGGTAGGTACACCTATAGCTCATCTCTTGTCAGTAGTACTGTAAACTACTTTATCACTGACCTCAACCCAGAGTCTGTCAGAGCGTTCACAGTCAGCCCACTGACACCCCTATCAGACCACAGCAAAATCACAGTCTACTTGAACAGAGCAATACTCAATCATGAGGCATCAAACCAAAGGAACTGAGTAACATTAAGAAATGCTATAGATGGAAGGAATCCAGTTTGGAAACCTACCAAAAAATAATTAGGCAACAACAAATTCAATCCCTTTTAGACAATTTCCTGGGTAAAACATTCCACTGTAATAGTGGAGGTGTAAACTTGGCAGTAGAAAATCTTAACAGTATATTTGACCTCTCAGCTTCCCTATCAAATCTAAACCGAAGAAAATGAACAACAATGACAAATGGTTTGATGAAGAATGCAAAAATCTACTCTAACTCTAACCACTTCTGGGAAAATTTGAAAACACTAAACAAATAACAACACAAAGAATTATCTATCCAAAATGGAGATGTATGGGTAAACCACTTCTTCAATCTATTTGGCTTTATAACAAAGAATAAAGAGCAAAAACATATACAGGATCAAATACAAATCTTAGAATCAACTATTAAAGACTACCAGAACCCACTAGATTCTCCAATTATCTTGAATGAGCTACAGAACAAAATAAAAACCCTCAAAAAGGCATGTGGTGTTGATGGTATCCTCAATGAAATGATCAAATATACAGAAAACAAATTCCAATTGGCTATACTAAAACTCTTTAACATCATCCTTAGCTCTGGCATCTTCCCCAATATTTGGAACCCAGGACTGATCACCCCAATCCACAAAAGTGGAGACAAATCTGACCCCAATAACTACCGTGAGATATGCGTCAACAGTAACCTTGGGGAAATCCACTGCATTATCATTAACAGCAGACTCGTACATTTCCTCAATGAAAACAATGTACTGAGCAAATGTCAGATTGGCTTTTTACCAAATTACCAAATTACCGTACAACAGACCATGTATTCACCCTGCACACCCTAATTGACAACCAAACAAACCAAAACAAAGGCAAAGTCTTCTCATGCTTTGTTGATTTAAAAAAAGCCTTCGACTCAATTTGGCATGAGGGTCTGCTATATAAATTGATGGAAAGTGGTGTTGGGGGTAAAACATACGACATTATAAAATCCATGAACACAAACAACAAGTGTGCGGTTAAAATTGGCAAAATAAACACACAAATGTCTTCCCCCAGGGCCGTGGGGTTAGACAGGGATGCAGCTTAAGCCCCACCCTCTTCAACATATGTGTCAACAAATTGGCTCGGGAACTAGAAAAGTCTGCAGCACCCTGCCTCACCCTTCTAGAATCTGAAGTCAAATGTCTACTGTTTGCTGATGATCTGGTGCTTCTGTCACCAACCAAGGAGGGCCTACAGCAGCACCTAGATATTCTGCACAGATTCTGCTAGACCAGACCAAAATAATGGTGTTCCAAAAAAGGTCCAGTCGCCAGGACCACAAATACAAATTCCATCTAGATACCATTGCCCTAGAGCACACAAAAAACTATACATACCTTGGCTTAAACATCAGTGCAACAGGTAACTTGCACAAAGCTGTGAACGATCTGAGAGACAAGGCAAGAAGGGCATTCTAGACCATCAAAAGGAACATAAAATCCAACATACCAATTAAGATCAAAAATATCCTCAGTGTACAACGTAGAACACCAAATAATGCATACAGAGCAGAATTAGGCCGATACCCACTAATTATCAAAATCCAGAAAAGAGACGTTAAATTCTACAACCACCTAAAAGGAAGCGATTCACAAACCTTCCATAACAAAGCCATCACCTACAGAGAGATGAACCTGGAGAAGAGTCCCCTAAGCAAGCTGGTCCTGGGGCTCTGTTCACAAACACAAACACACCCTACAGAGCCCCAGGACAACAGCACAATTAGACCCAACCAAATCATGAGAAAACAAAAAGATAATTACTTGACACATTGGAAAGAATTAACAAAAAAACAGAGCAAACTAGAATGCTATTTGGCCCTAAACAGAGAGTACACAGCGGCAGAATACCTGACCACTGTGACTGACCCAAAATTAAGGAAAGCTTTGACTATGTACAGACTCAGTGAGCATAGCCTTGCTATTGAGAAAGGCCGCCGTAGGCAGACATGGCTCTCAAGAGAAGACAGGCTATGTGCTCACTGCCCACAAAATGAGGTGGAAACTGAGCTGCACTTCCTAACCTCCTGCCCAATGTATGACCAAATTAGAGAGACATATTTCCCTCAGATAACACAGATCCACAATCATTTGAAAACAAAGCAAATTTTGATAAACTCCCATATCTACTGGGTGAAATTCCACAGTGTGCCATCACAGCAGCAATATTTGTGACCTGTTGCCACATGAAAAGGGCAACCAGTGAAGAACAAACACCATAGTGAATACAACCCATAGTTATGCTTATTTATTTTCCCTTGTGGACTTTAACCATTTGTACATCATTACAACACTGTATATATATATTTATATATATATATATATATATATATATATATATATATATATATATATATATATATATATATATATATATATATATATATATATATATATATATATATATATATATAATATGACATTTGTAATCTCTTTATTGTTTTGAAACTTCTGTATGTGTAATGTTTAGTGTTAATTTGTATTGTTTATTTCACTTTTGTATATTATCTACCTCACTTGCTCTGGCAATGTTAACACATGTTTCCCATGCCAATAAAGCCCCTTGAATTGAATTGAATTGAGAGAGAGAGATAAGAGAGAGATAAACAGAGAGAGAGCTGTAGTAGAGAGAAAACACAGCACTGATTGGATTAAAGAAGATTTCATTTTAATCTATTGATGCATTTTTGGAAATGTTTTAATCTGTGCATCATGTCTTTGTTATTGCAGTATCACAAAAGCTGTTTTGTTTTTCAGTTAAGTCTACAATACTCCAGATTCAACCATAGGATGCTATGTGACAATGAGAGATAGGAAACATTACCTCTGTGCTGCACTGTATCAGTACTCCTACTTCCTCCCTCCGTGTGAAGCACTAAAGTCAATGAATCGGACACCTGTGAACGGTCTAGTTCACCCCATTGACAACCATACAGAAATAGAACAAATTTTACATTTTGTTGGAAGTTTAATCTTCCCTCTCTTATGCACATCTATAGGTGAAAGGCTAAGGTGTACAACCAGCGCTTTGTGTGGTCTACAAATTAAATCAGGGACTATGTGAGCAGCAGGGTAAGAGCAGATTACATCGGAGGGCCTGTAAAGGACAGATTTGGGAATGGTTTTAGAGGATTTAGGCTTTTTCATGGTAACCAATGAGGTTCTGAGAACTGTCAGGTGCAGAGTTAGGGATTAACATGATCATGTGTCCGTGGTGGGGCTTAACACATCCACCGACAGACAGATGGATGGACATAGAGACATGAGGGGAGAGAGTAGTGTGAGAGAAATCCAGAGTGAGTCAGTGAGCGAGAGCAAGAGAGAGAGAGAATTTACTAGAATCTGAAGTCAAATGTCTACTGTTTGCTGATGATCTGGTGCTTCTGTCACCAACCAAGGAGGGCCTACAGCTGCGCAGATTCTGTCAGACCTGGGCCCTGACAGACCTGGGCCCTGACAAACCTGGGCCCTGACAGACCTGGGCCCTGACAGACCTGGGCCCTGACAGACCTGGGCCCTGACAGACCTGGGCCCTGACAGACCTGGGCCC
The DNA here is from genome assembly GCF_045791955.1 of Oncorhynchus clarkii lewisi. Taxonomy (NCBI): domain Eukaryota; kingdom Metazoa; phylum Chordata; class Actinopteri; order Salmoniformes; family Salmonidae; genus Oncorhynchus; species Oncorhynchus clarkii. The sequence continues at coordinate 37,926,741 of NC_092171.1, read as the reverse complement.
TGACAGTAAATCTCAGTAAGACATAAATAATGGTGTAATAATAAAGGTCCAGTTTCCAGGACCACAAATACAAATTCCATATAGACACCATTGCCCTAGAGCACACAAAAAACTATACATACCTTGGCCTAAACATCAGCGCCACAGGTAACTTCCACAAAGCTGTGAACGATCTGAGAGACAAGGCAAGAAGGGCATTCTATGCCATCAAAAGGAACATAAAATTCAACATACCAATTAGGATCTGGCTAAAAATACTTGAACCAGTCATAGAATCCATTGCCCTTTATGGTTGTGAGGTCTGGGGTCCTCTCACCAACCAAGATTTCACAAAATGGGACAAACACCAAATTGAGACTCTGCATGCAGAATTCTGCAAAAATATCCTAAGTGTACAATGTAAAACACCAAATAATGCATGCAGAGCAGAATTAGGCCGATACCCACTAATTATCAAAATCCAGAAAAGAGACATTCAATTCTACAACCACCACAAACACCAATGTAAATACAATCCATATTTATGCTTATTTATTTTACCTTGTGTACCTTTAGCCATTTGTACATCGTTACAACACTGTATATATACGTTATATGACATTTGTAATGTCTTTATTGTTTTGAAACTTCTGTATGTGTAATGTTTACTTTTAATTTTTATTGTTTATTTCACTTTTGTATATTATCTACCTCACTTGCTTTGGCAATGTTAACACATGTTTCCCATGCCAATAAAGCCCCTTGAATTGAATTGAGAGAGAGAGACAGGCATACAGATATATAGAGAGAGAG